>NW_011450115.1:0-561 GCF_000754665.1 Bison bison bison | reverse complement strand
TGTCAACCGAAACTTCCAAAATCATCTGGAATCCTTTCTGATTTGGTTTTTCTACTCCATATCCTTTCTACTCTGCTGTTAGGAGATCTGTGCCTTAGAAAGCAGGCTGGTGAGAGAGTGACTGACATCCTCGCCTTCCTTCCTTATTTTAGCATCTCTTTCCAGTGCTTTCCAAAGAAGATTCTCGTCTCGATTCATTCAACAAACAATGGAGTATATTTTGTACAGGTGAAGGGCACAGTCCTGAATAAGACCCAGTCCTGCCCTCAGAGGGTTCCCAGTCTGATGGAGGGGTTATAACCGAGGAGAGAGGGGTGCTGAGGTGTGTGGAAGCACCGGAGGGGCTCTTCTATCTGATGGCGGGGGAGTACAGAATTTAAGTGCACGAGACGGGAACCACAGCGATCCAGCAAGACTGAGGGTGAATATGAGGATGGGGTAGGTTGGGAGGAATGGCCTGTGGAGGTCACGTAATTTAAGGCCTTAAATGCCAGCTTAAGGAGTGTGGGTTTTCTCCTGAGTGCAGTGGGAAGAATTCAGGTAGGAAGGGACATATCAGAG
>NW_011450114.1:0-562 GCF_000754665.1 Bison bison bison | reverse complement strand
TTTCTCTAGAGCAGTCTTTCTTTCTCTCTTTCTATGGTCTCTCTCCACTTTGTACTCCCGCCCCTCAGATGTCTGGGTCCTTTCTAATGCCTATAAGTTTAGGTATCTTTTGGATAACTCATGTTCCTACAGACCCATACCCTCAGGGTCTCATTTTTTTCCCTCAAGCTGCACATCAAAGTGTTTGCCCAAAGAGAATTCCTTCCCTAAGATAAATTCTGAGGAAAGCATTAAGAATTTGTCTTTAAATCTTACTACAAGTATCTAAACTAGAATTAGTAGTTCGGTGTGGTAGTTGGTTTCCATCTAGTAAACATTCTGTAGGCTGCAAGTAAGAAGAAACCATTAAGAGAGAAAAATTCATAAGAGCTGAAGATGCATGTGACCCTTGTATATGAACTGGTCCAATTTTCTCAGGTTATAAATGGGGAAATCTAGGCCTAGAAAGGGAGAGTGACCTGCCTCAAGTCACACAGCTAAGTGGGGTGGTCGGTCCTGGAAACAACGTCTCATAATTCCCAGCTCTGGGAACTTTTTAGTACTCTACCACCTCTGACAGCAT
>NW_011450113.1:0-562 GCF_000754665.1 Bison bison bison | reverse complement strand
TGAATGCACGGCCAGGTTTGGGAGGGTGTGCCATGAACACATAGAGCACTGGAAGCCAAGGAACTTGGGGTGTAGTCCTGGGTCTAGAGAAGACTTGTTCTGTGACATCTCTGTGACTCCCTCAGACTTGTGTTGAGGGTCCGGGGAAATGAAGCATGTGAAGTATTTTAGTCCTTGTAGAGCCCTTGGCACATGTAAGGGGAGATTACATGTTAGGTGAGCAGCAGGTATTCTCTGTGTTCGACCCAACCTCAGGATTAAGGTTCCTCTCCCTGCTCTGCCCCTGCTCCATCCCTGACAGCCAAGCAAGGGACTTGACCCACATGATCTACATTCCCTTCCAGCTGTCAGTCCTTAACTGTGTTCTCTGCTTTGCAGACACCAAAGTACTATTTGTTTGTGTGGATTCTCATGGATATTCTTTCTGCAATTTTCATTGTTGCCATATTTTATTTTCATTGGTAAGCATATGTTTTTAATTTTATATGATTTTTCCCCCAAATAAAAATATAAATAAATCATTTTATGGAAATTTGAAGGAAAACAGTTACATTTGTCCCAT
>NW_011450112.1:0-562 GCF_000754665.1 Bison bison bison | reverse complement strand
CTACCAGGCTCCTCCATCCATGGGATTTTCCAGGCAAGAGTACTGGAGTGGGGTGCCAATGCCTTCTCCTAAGAATTGGCTACTAGCCCACAAAGGGGCTCTCCATTGAGCCAACATGCTGTTCTAACAGCATCTCCAGCTCTAATAAATTCCAGTCTGTTCTTGTTCTGCCTTGTGTCTGGAAATTTTTTTCCAACTCACGCAGGGACCACGACAAATTACTTTTCATTTTTTAAAGCTCATTTGAAATCATTATAGATTCAAAGATTTCAAAGATAGTGCAGAGAGGTTCTGTGTACCCTTCTCTGTTTCCTCCAGCGATTACATGTAATACAAAATCCACACAATGCCAAAGGTATAGTTCTATCATTTTATCCCATGTAGATTCATGTAACCACCTATGATCAAGATTCAGAACTATCCCACCACTATAAAGAGCTCCTCTGCTACTCCTTTATGGTCACACCTTATCTCTCCTCTCCCCCCATCCCTGTCCCCTGGCAGCCACTGGTCTTTTTTCCACCTCTATAATTCTGTCATCTCTGATTAGCATATAAATAGT
>NW_011450111.1:0-562 GCF_000754665.1 Bison bison bison | reverse complement strand
ACAGCATATTTCCCTCAGGGCACCTTCATAATCACATTTGATGTCTCCTACAAGGCCACCTTAGGAGATAAGTTTCATCTCAGTGCCAACATAAGCAGGTGAGCTCAGGCCAGGTAGGGTGTGTCCCTCTCTCTCCTGTTCCATGCTCCAGCCAGAGACTCTCCCTGGATTCCTTCCCAACCAGGCACCCTTCTCTCCCTCCAGTGAAAATAATAAACCTACATCCAACAAGACCACCTCCCAGCTGGAGCTCCCAGTGAAATATGCTGTCTACACAGTGATCAGCAGGTACTTAATCCCTGTCCTCCCCTTGGACCTTCTTCCAAACCTAGTACCTCCTCCTGCAGGGCAGCCTGCTCTTTTGAGGATGAGTAACTAAGCTAGCCCCTCTGATTTCTCACATGAGAATTCTTGTTGATCAGCCATACACTTACAGCATAGCACCATAGCTTCCCTGGTGGGTCAGATGGTAAAGAATCTACCTGCAATGCACGAGACCTGGATTTGATCCCTGAGTTGGGAAGATCCCCTGGAGAAGGGAACAGCTACCCATTCCAGTATT
>NW_011450110.1:0-562 GCF_000754665.1 Bison bison bison | reverse complement strand
TGAATCCTGGCATACAAAAAATGAAATAAATAAAATAACTGATATATCATGCATCATTTTTAAAAGCATAATTCAAAAAATATACATTAAAATGTATTTCAAATTTCAAAAAATAAAATACACAGTGAACTAAATATTTAAACTTACCTTTAAAAAATACAGTCATACCTCAGTATCTATGAGGGGTTAATTCTACCCAGTATGCCCTGTGGATACTGCAATACATGGCTATTCAAGTGCCTTGTGTAAAGTGGTGTAGTATTTACATATGACCTGTGCACATCCTTCTGTATGCTTTATATCATCTATAGATGATAATCTTATAATCTATAGATGCAAGGTAAATATAATGTAAATATTACATAGTAAATATTTACATAGTTGCCAGTGCACAGCAAATTTAAATATTGCTTTTTGGAATTTTCTGGAATTTTGAGGGGAACACTTTTTTATCTTAGGTTGGTTGAATCTGTGGATGTGAAGTCTGTGGGCACATAGGGCCTACAGTACTAGCTTCTATGTACATAAACCCTGCCGTCCACCTTTTCATTCACGGGAGAGG
>NW_011450109.1:0-562 GCF_000754665.1 Bison bison bison | reverse complement strand
TGACTCGATGGACATGAGTCTGAGTGAACTCTGGGAGTTGGTGATGGACAAGGAGGCCTGACGTGCTGCAATTCATGAGGTTGCAAAGAGTCAGACACGACTGAGCGACTGAACTGAACTGAACTGACATCTTAAGATGTGACAGGAATTTGTTGGCAGTCTAGTGGTTAGAACTTGGTGCTTTCACAGCTGTGGGACAGAGTTTGTGGAACTAAGATCCCACAGTCTGTGTTCAGTCGTGCATGCTCAGTCATATCCAACTCTTGTGTGATGCCATGGACTGTAGCCCACAAATCTCTTCATGGGATTTTCCAGGCAAGAAAATGTAAGGCAACTGCAGTGAGTTGCCATACCCTCTCCAAAAGCAGATTTCTTTTTAACATACTTATTAAGGGCTGCCCTGGTGGCTCAAACGGCAAAGCGTCTGTCTGCAATGCAGGAGACCCAGATTTGATCCCTGGGTTGGGAAGATCCCCTGGAGAAAGAAATGGCAGCCCACTCCAGTATTCTTGTCTGGAAAATCCCATGGACAGTAGAGCCTGGTAGGCTACTGTCCATGGGG
>NW_011450108.1:0-562 GCF_000754665.1 Bison bison bison | reverse complement strand
CTCTTAGCGACCCCATGGACTGCAGGCCACCAGGCTCCTCCATCCATGGGATTTTCCAGGCAAGAGTACTGGAGTGGGGTGCCATTGCCTTCTCCAGCCTTGGGGGTGTATCACTCTACTAATACATACAAGTGAAGATACGAAAAAGGACTTAGACCAAATGCTGCCTTTTCCATGCTGCATGCCATACTTACTGGATGCTTAAGGGTACAGAGTTCATAGAGAATGCATCCCAAGGACCAGATGTCACTGGAAGCAAAAGAAGCAATGTAATGATGAGTGGGTTATGAGTTATCACACAAAAATATGTGTATTTTCCAATACCCCAAAATGAAAAATTACTCTACCTTTAATAAGAACAGATATCATAAGGACTTCTTAGTTACTGAAATAAAATATGTGGCAAGTTTGATCGAACACTTAGACCACTTACTCACAGTGATGTTCACAGAAAAACTCCCTGCTCCCTAAACCCTGCCCCACCAAATCCAGTGGTTCAGGTATCACTTCAGTAGGACTTGGGGTAAGAGGAATATCTGTGGACTCAGATTACCATAGTTGG
>NW_011450107.1:0-562 GCF_000754665.1 Bison bison bison | reverse complement strand
TTGACAGTCTCCTTTGGATACGTTGTTTCCTGAGTACCTCCTGTTAATTTTCTGATTCTGACCTTTTGTTCATCAAACAATTTAATACCCATTTTACTCTTGGCAAATATAAACCCCACCTACCTCTGACTGTAACTTAATTGACATTTGATTATAACCTACCTCAGACTGTAATTTAATAGGTGCCCAGAACACGATCACTGCCAAGCTTTCCTGTCCTGACCAATGCGGTGGACACTATCCACATGTGACTATACAGAAAGTTTAATCAGTTAAAGTCAATCACAGTTAAAAATTCATTTCCCCACTTGTGCCTGCACATGCCAAGCACTTAAGCCACATGTGACTACCAGATAATGTATGAGAAAGCACAGAGATCATGGAATGTTTTCATCATTTCAGAGAGTTCTACGGACAGCGTTATTCCAGGCCCACAAGACTGAGACGCAGTGCTTCTTCACAAGGCTCTCTGTACAACTTACTGCTGCTACTGCTAAGTCACTTCAGTCGTGTCCAACTCTGTGCGACCCCATAGACGGCAGCCCACCAGGCTCCCCTGTCC
>NW_011450106.1:0-562 GCF_000754665.1 Bison bison bison | reverse complement strand
TATATGACAGAGGTGACATTATAAACCAGTGAACCCATCATTATTACTACAACATGTGGATTACCAATTTTCCCATCTTCATTGATTAGTTCACTGGTTTATAATGTCACCTCTGTCATATATCAGGTTTCCATATAAGTGATTCTGTTTCTGGGTCTCTAATCTGTTCCCTTGGTTTGTTTGTCTCTGGATTCATATACACTGTCATTTCTATAACTTTCTAAGTTTTGCTTCCTAGTTGCATCTGCCCCTCTCCACCGTATTCTTCTTCAAATTTGCCTTATTCCTGCTTTTTTGCCTTTTGCTCCTCTTTGTTAACTTTTAGAAGCAGCTTGTCTAGTTCCATGAAATACCCTGATGAGATTTTTATTGCAATATACTGATTCCTTTGCATACAATTTCTGTCATTACAATATTGAGTCTACATTAAAGAAATTACTTCTGGCCACACTCTGCAGCATGTGGGGCCTTACATCCCAGATGGGAGATCAAACCCATGCCCCCTGCATTGGAAGGCATAGTCTTAACCATTGAACTGCTGGGGAAGTCCGTGAGTCTATAT
>NW_011450105.1:0-562 GCF_000754665.1 Bison bison bison | reverse complement strand
CAGATTCCACAGTAGTCATTTCTGTGGCTGTTACTGCCTCTGTTCTTCGTGTGTGTGTGTGTGTGTGTGTGGTTTTGTTTTGGTTTCTGGCTTTTGTGGCTAGTCTAACAATCCCAGTCTCCCTTTTATGGTGAAGCATTCTTGGATGGTTTGCATAAATACTCCTTTTGCTCCACAATATTTGTAAAATTCAGTTGAGAGTGGGGGAGAGTATGTGGACACACAGGAGCACTTATCTCTTGGAGATAACATACTGAAGTATTTCTAGATAAGATTATTTAAGGTTTGGAATTTGCTCTAAAATAATCCAGAAAAAAAGAAGGGAGAGGAAGAAGTGGTAGTGGGGGCAGAGGGGGTTGCTCGCTATTATAAATCAAACAAAATTGGCTGCATGGTTGAAGCTCTGCAATTGGTACCTGAGGGTTCAATATATTATTCACTCAACTTTTTTATATACTTGAGAATTTCCATAATAAAAAGCTCAAAATATTAAAGATCTGCATGGGAGTCACTAATCTCCACAGTTAACGTATTTCTTCTCCTTTTGTTTTTTTTTTTTTTT
>NW_011450104.1:0-562 GCF_000754665.1 Bison bison bison | reverse complement strand
TGGCAACCCACTCCAGTATTCTTGCCTGGGAAATCCCATGGACAGAGGAGTCTGGCAGGCTACAGTCTGTGGGGTCACAAAAGAGTCAGACACAACTTAGGGACTGAACAACAGTGAACAAATGGAGCTCAAGCATTTCATCATTGGTCTTACATAGAACTATTAGCTTTTGTGTGATACAGGAGAAGGAAAGAGACACAGCCGTAAGAGGATCTCCAGAAGGCCTTTGGATATTTCGCGGGTATTTAGGATTTTTCTTCCTATCCTATAAGGAGTCAGTCATCTAAAAATTGTTTTTTATTTTACTCTACTCTGAGTCAGGAAGGACTTTCACAGTCATATCACTCGTGCTTCATTTACCAATAAGGTTTAAGAAAGGAATGCCAGTTTCAACATGTAATTTAACTCTGTTCTGACAATAACCAATGGGTGCAATTTATTCATCACACATCAATACTCCTAACTCATAACAACAGGAAGGCTACCAAAGACAGTCATTTGAGAATTAAAGGAGTCTATACATGCTGACAGAACAAGTGGCTTGAAGCATTTTTCATCAATT
>NW_011450103.1:0-562 GCF_000754665.1 Bison bison bison | reverse complement strand
CACAGGGTCATTGTCTCTGAGCTGTGATGGATCTTTCATGATGGAGCCTTTCATGGCTCCACAGAAGGAAGTACTGAGTTGCAGATCACTTTATCAACTCCTTTTATTCTAAGAGTGTGAGAAGAAAAAGCCCATTTTATAGCAAGAGTAAAGGGAGGCAAAAATCCATAGCTCCACTTGCCTGAGGACACACGGTCACACTGGCCATGCCAGAAGGGAAATGTGTGCCTTGGATGGGCCCACTTTTACCTTCATTTTTTCCTCTATTAGTTGCTCATTTATTTTTGTTAAAGATTTTTTTTTAAAATGAGGATCATTTTTAAAGTCTTTATTGAATTTGTTACAATATTACTTCCGTTTTATGTCTTGTTTTTTTTTTGGCTGTGAGGACTGTGGGATCTTAGCTCCCCAACCAGGGATCAAACCCACATCCCCTGCATTGTAAGCAAGGTGAAGTCTTAACCACTGGACTGCCGAGGAATTCCTGAGTTGGACATTTAAAAGTTGGGGATAAAGACATATGCAATCAACTGAATTGATTATAATAAAATTTAAAACAATT
>NW_011450102.1:0-562 GCF_000754665.1 Bison bison bison | reverse complement strand
TGGATATGCTTATAATTTAAATTTTATAATAGATATTATTTAAGGAAGTGAAAGAAAGCATGTATATTAGTAAAGAGAAACAGAAAAAATTAGATAATAATTTTCAACTGGATATGCTTATAATTTAAATTTTATAATAGCTATTATTTAAGGAAGTGAAAGTTTCAACTGGATATGCTTATAATTTAAATTTTATAATAGATATTATTTAAGGAAGTGAAAGAAAGCATGTATATTAGTAAAGAGAAACAGAAAAAATTAGATAATAATTTTCAACTGGATATGCTTATAATTTAAATTTTATAATAGCTATTATTTAAGGAAGTGAAAGTTTCAACTGGATATGCTTATAATTTAAATTTTATAATAGATATTATTTAAGGAAGTGAAAGAAAGCATGTATATTAGTAAAGAGAAACAGAAAAAATTAGATAATAATATTTTACTTTAGTGAAATTACCTTTCTGAAGAGGCTCCCAATTTTTCATTCTGTTAGCTACCCCTATGGTGTTGTAGAGATGAAGATGATGAGACAGTAAGTCTTCTATAAGAGAGGGAGAAG
>NW_011450101.1:0-562 GCF_000754665.1 Bison bison bison | reverse complement strand
AAGTAAAGGAAATAAAAGCAAAAATAAACAAATAGGACGTAATTAAATTTAAAAACTTTTGCAAGCAAAAGAAACCATTGACAAAGCAAAAAAAAAAAAAAATAACCAGCTTAATCGGAAAAAAATATTTGTAAGTGATATTACCAATTAGCAGTTAATATAGAAATTATATAAAGAGGTCATGCAACTCCATATCAAAAAATTAAGCAACCCTGTTAAAAAATTGGCAGAAGAATTGAGTAAACATTTTTCCAAAGAGGAAATCAAATGTCCAACAGACAATGAAAAGATGCTCAACACCAGTAATAATTGGGGATATGCAAATCAAAACCATGAGACACTAACTTATACAAGTCGAATGGCTATCATCAAAAAGCATATAAATAATAAATGTTGGTGAGGATGGACAGAAAAGGGAATGCTTGTACACAATCAATGGGAATGTAAATTGGTGCAACCACTGAAGAAAATAGTATGGAGTTTTCTCAAAAAACTAAAACTACCATATGACCCAGAAATTCCAATTGTGGGCATATATCTGAAAAAACAAAAACACCAGTTT
>NW_011450100.1:0-562 GCF_000754665.1 Bison bison bison | reverse complement strand
ATATATATATATATATGTATATTTGATAAGTATTCCCCCTGTCTTCTCCAAAGGGTAAGTGTACTAAGAGAAAGAGAATACTTGGTGATGTTGAGAACTGTTGGACAATGGGTCCAAGTTGACATCAATATTGAGACCCAAAATTTCATTTGTAATGCGGACTTGTTGGAACCATGTCATAAATGTAATCTTGTCTCAGGATCAGTACAGAAAATAACCACAGGGTCCACAGACCCATCCAGTGGCCATATAATCAACTCACAAATGTGTAATTGAAATACATATACTTGGCGTTTGACAGAATGTCCACATGGATACCTGGTCTTTGGGGAAAATTCTATTATAGAGCACAAGGCCAACATGCACTTTTGAAACTGCCCTCCAGGTGTCAAGTTGGTAAACCAAAGGCATCACTGCCTGGTAAAAATTTCAGAATTTAATGCAACTCTCAAAGATCTAAAAGGATGTAGTGGTTGCATTCCTGTATTGTCCCCCTGTCTCTAGTTAAACAAAGATCCTGGAGGACAGCGATGTGTTACCCCGCATTCTACTAAGAAATATT
>NW_011450099.1:0-562 GCF_000754665.1 Bison bison bison | reverse complement strand
CTACCTTACATATATATGTGTATATATATATTACATGTTTTATATATACACACACATATATGTATACATATATACACATATACATATTTGTATATATACACGTATACATATATGTAATATACATATATATATATTACATCTACCTTATATATATAATATATATTACATATATAATTCTCTTTAACAGAATCACAGTTTATGATATAGATACACCATGAATCATCTGACCAGTTTAATTTGGATAGATACTGAGATTTCTTCCATTCCTAGAATGATACTATAAGGAATACTCTTATGCATATGTCTTTGCTCACATGTCAAGATTCATCTTGAGGATAAATTTATAGAAGCAAAATTTCAAGGGCAAAGGACATATGCATTTTATATGAAATATTGCCAAACTTTCCCTTCAGAGAGGTTATAGCAATTTAAACTTGTATTAATGGCATCTGATACCTCTTGTTTCCCCCACACTCGCAACAGCACAGTCTATTTCTGATTATAATTTAATTTGCCACAGTGACTTCTTACTGGAGAAAGTGCTGACCGGATAACATGAATG
>NW_011450098.1:0-562 GCF_000754665.1 Bison bison bison | reverse complement strand
TTTTTTTTTAATAATTTCTTTTTTTTTGCCTTAAAGCCAGTTTTGCCTTTATTACTATTGGTACACCAGCTTTCTCCTGGCTAGTTTTTGCCCATAATATTTTATCCTATATTCAAACAAACAGTGAACATTTTCTCATCCTTTTACTTCTAGTCTCTTTGCATCCTTATATTTGAGATGTGTCTCTTAAAAAGAATAGAATTTAAAAATATTTTTATTGTAAAATGTAGTAGAAAAAATAAAACAGAATAAAACAAATGCAGAACAAAATAAATGTTTATGAAGCAAATATCCTTGCTATCAACACTTGAATTAAAAAGTAAAATTTGCTTGTCACCTTAAAAGCCCTGCCTGTCCCAGTCATAAACTCTTTCCTTTTTGAAAATTAATCAGGATTCTGACTTTTATGATAATCACTCTCACTTTTATTTACAGCTTTATCTTCCAAATGTTCATTTCCAAACACTACAGTTCACTTCTTTCTTGTTTTGGTTTGTGTTTTTTTTTTAATTTTATTTTATTTTTAAACTTTACATAATTGTATTAGTTTTGCCAAATATCA
>NW_011450097.1:0-562 GCF_000754665.1 Bison bison bison | reverse complement strand
TTATAAATTTATTTTATAAATTTTATAAATTTATTTTATAAATTTATTTTATAAATTTATTTTATAAATTTTATAAATTTATTTTATCTGAGACTAAATCAGTCTCGGATAGCTGTGTTAACATTTGTATACTTGATTCTTTTTGAAAGCCTATATAGTATTCCTTGTGTAGATGTACCATAATTTATAAAGCCAACCCCTTGGTCTTGGGTATATTGGCTGTGTCTGATTTCTCTTTACAATTCAATCTCTTGAACTGTGTCCTTTTTCCTTTCCATTGCGAATCACCACTACCCCAAATCGTGTTTTCTAGTGACCCAGGACTACTTTATTCCTTTTTCACTTAGCCTATTTTCCAAAATGTTTTTCTGACTTTAGGTCTTGTCCTTTCCTTTTGAATTTTGTCTTTTTATTCTTTTTTTCCATTAGGAACAAAGATCTTCTTTTACAAAAAAATCTCTCCTCTCTGGTACCAGCATGCTCTCCTCACACACTTTCCAACCCCAGTGGTGAAGAGAAAAAAGCGCTGAATATCGGGTTTCTGATAAGAAACCAGGGGCTG
>NW_011450096.1:0-562 GCF_000754665.1 Bison bison bison | reverse complement strand
GAAAGTAGTTATGCTTATAATGCTTTTGTTGCTCTATGCCTCAGAACTGGAATTGTTTAGTAAAAGAGAAAGAATTTGAAGCAAGGAAAGTTGAACCGGGCCTAGGAGTTCGGGTGCGTAAGTTCTGCTATACCATCAGGTCTTAACATTCAGCCAAGCAGTCAGTAATCAGTTTTAAAAGCACAATATAATGTCATGTGTCTATAGCTTACACCTCTCAGAAACACAAATGATAAATTTACATGAAAGATACAGGTGGGGTTATTTAATAATAAGCACAGAAAATCGATGTTTGCTTGTATTTGCTTTTAAAGACACTAGCAAATAGTTATAAACTTTTATTATTACAAAAATAGAATTGATCTAAATTCACTATATAAAAGTTCACATGCTCAGTGTTTACTCACTTATTCTAAGCTTGCTTTTTCCTTGCATATACATGATTTAATACTTATGAATTTTCAAGTGGTCAGGATCAAATAAACATTGAAAAGTAAATAAGACACCGCTAATATTATGATAGATTTGTGACCTAGCAAAGAATCTGTGAAAGAAATGTGTG
>NW_011450095.1:0-562 GCF_000754665.1 Bison bison bison | reverse complement strand
GTGTAATGTTGTCGCAGCAGAAACGTAACTAAGAGGCCTCCTCAACGGCGGGGTGTAACTTCTTCTTCTCTCTCTTGTCATCCAGCGCCTAGCTGGGTGCAGAGGGCTCAGTCAGTCCCACTGAATTAAACCCAAGAGATGACGTTCTTCTGGTGAAATGGACAAGATGGTCAAAGCCACTTTTAAAGCAGAGGCTGAGAATAAATGAATCTAATGCTCAGTGACTAAACAGGGAAACCTTAAGAAAGGCTGAGAATAAATGAATCTAATGCCCAGTGACTAAACAGGGAAACCTTAAGAAAGGCTGAGAATAAATGAATCTAATGCCCAGTGACTAAACAGGGAAACCTTAAGAAAGGCTGAGAATAAATGAATCTAATGCCCAGTGACTAAACAGGGAAACCTTAAGAAAGGCTGAGAATAAATGAATCTAATGCCCAGTGACTAAACAGGGAAACCTTAAGAAAGGCTGAGAATAAATGAATCTAATGCCCAGTGACTAAACAGGGAAACCTTAAGAAAGGCTGAGAATAAATGAATCTAATGCCCAGTGACTAAACAG
>NW_011450094.1:0-562 GCF_000754665.1 Bison bison bison | reverse complement strand
GGACAATGCTTTCTATATTTCTGTTGAATTTTACAGTCTGGAAGTCCCTGTAACTGTGAAAGCTCTCAGTCCTCCTTGCTCTTGCTTACAAAGGACTTTCTCTGGTAAGGTCTCATGGAACCATAAGTAACTGCTTCATGGATGGTTTCATGGTACTGGAGCTGAAGACTAGAATCTGATATCCAAAGATGGCTATGCTGAACCACAGAAGTTGCCAGACTGATCTTAGGAGTAGCACAGTGATTACACTGATCCATTCTTTTGAGCCAATCTTCAGTTAGACCGCCTACATCCTTATCCTCACTTTTGTTAACCGTATCCATGTTAGTGGTCAGATCCCACACCTGAATGCGGCCATTTGTGTGACCTGTGAATAAGTAGCACCTTGGCCTTGGGTCCATCCTACTGGAGAGCTCACATTCTCTCACTGTAAATGAGGAGATTGCAGTACTGTTAACAGCTTGGATTTCACAGATTCTTTTTCCAGTATGTGAGTCTTACAAGTTTACAAGTCTTACAGTTTGTTAGTGAACAACTTTCTGGATAAGTACCTGTTGATCAT
>NW_011450093.1:0-562 GCF_000754665.1 Bison bison bison | reverse complement strand
GTGTGTATGTGTGTGTGTGTGTATGTGTGTGTGTGTATCTATGCCACCCAGAGCTGTATCCTTTCCACACTGACATACTTTGTTTGCATATTAAAGATCAAAGAATATTCTCCACTTCCACAAAGAAATATGTTTTCTCCCTCTCTTTTCTTGAAAGAGACAGACCTCTCAGTCTAGCTTTTGTTTTCCTGCTTTTTAATAGAGACATAAGGAAAGGAAATATTTTACTTTCCTCTTTCTTCTCAGACAAACACCAGTGCAAGTGTGATGATAAAAGAAAACTGATATTCAGCTTCAATGTGGGGACACCGTTTGGGAGGGCAGGACTGATGCAGTGTGGAGGGTGTGTGCCCCAGAGGAAAAGAGCAGCCTTGACTGGACGGTCATCCCAAGGTGGACTCAGCATTGCTGGATTTTCTGAATTTTCCAAGAGAAGCTAGAAGTCTGGAGATCTGTGTATGAATCTCCTAACTAAAACTGGGAAATGAGATTTACTTTTGAAAATCTCCATCCAGGCTGAACGAAGCAGAGTGGCAGGGGGAGGGGAAACCGTGGCTTTTCT
>NW_011450092.1:0-562 GCF_000754665.1 Bison bison bison | reverse complement strand
TCAGCATCTGAAGACGCCCTCAGGCCAGTTGAGTCACAGACGCTGGGAGTTGTAAACAGGGTCAACATGCAGGGAAATGGTGCCAAAGAGGTTTAAGTGGGGCACAGAAAGCATCCACCACTGGGGAAAAAGCGGGAGTTAAAAAATTAAAAATTTAGTTTTAATCAATCAGGAAGAAATAAATGTACTAATTTATATTAGGCTATAAAAAATAGAAGACACATATTGTGATCTCCAGATTTTTAAGAGTAAAATAATGTATGTTTGACAAATCAGTAGAGGGAGGAAAAGAACTGGTAAAAATGACTCATTAATCTAAAAAATGTTAAAAAGTTTTAAAAAATGAACACACGAGAAATGAGTGGAAGAGGAATACTAAGATGGTAGATTTTAATCTTGATGTATCATTAATTGTGGGCTTCTGAGATGGTGCTAGTGGTAAAGAACCCGCCTGCCAACACAGGAGACGTAAGAGACGTGGGTTTGATCCCCGGATTGGAAAGATCCCCTGGAGGAGGAAACAGCAACGCACTCCAGGATTCTTGCCTGGAGAATCCCATGG
>NW_011450091.1:0-562 GCF_000754665.1 Bison bison bison | reverse complement strand
GTGACCCCATGGACTGCAGCCCACCAGGCTCCTCCGTCCATGGGATTTTCCAGGCAAGAGTACTGGAGTGGGGTGCCATTGCCTTCTCCGAATAACATATATAGGAAACACTATTAGATTACGAGCAGGAAAAGGAAAACTAATTTAACATTATACCTTCACAACATTTGAACCTTCAACTTGACTGTTCTATCACCCACTCTGAAGAGGGTGCAACAGTTAGGCCAACTGGACACCACCACTATCCTTCAGGACTCGATTTCAGAGGAGATGAGATAGGTGGAGAGGCCAGTAAAAATAACTACTGAGATTACTGGCATAAGATGGATAGATCTAAATGTCTGTTCTGAGTTTCCAGGAGCAGGAATGATTTCCAAATTGGGAGTGCTTGTTAGTATTAGGTCCATGGCAACTCAAGAAAATATTTGGGATTAGATTTAAGATGTCTGCTCCATGGAGACCAATTTGGGCTGACAATCAAAGACTTCCTGAATTTTTTTAAATTTAAATTCATTTATTTTTAATTAGAGGATAATTGCTTTACAATATTGTGTTGGTTTCT
>NW_011450090.1:0-562 GCF_000754665.1 Bison bison bison | reverse complement strand
TCCCCTAGAGAAGAAACTGGAGTAGGTTAATGTTGTTTCTTTCAATAATTTATTTATTTGGTTGGTTGGTTCTTGTTGTGGGGAGGAGTCCCTCTCACCTCCGACTACACAGGAGAACTCCCTTCACCTCAAGCTGTAAATAAGGCCCTTAAGAGGAGCCCAAGCTATTCAAGACTGACTACCTTTTTTGTTTGTTTTGGCCACGCCACACGTAGCATGTGGGATCTTATTTCCCTCAATAGGGATGGCACATGCACCCTCTGCAGCGGAAGCACGGAGTCTGAACCACTGCACTGGCAGGGAAGTACCAGTTCTAGCCATTCAAACCTGGCAAGTAATTATCAGAAGGGTGTATGAGACAGAAGCCCTCATGCTTGACATTCCTGGCACTTCAGTATTAAGGAGTGGCCGGTCTGTAGCAACCACTTAGGAGTTTGTGAATAATGCTACCACATTCTGACTCCACAAGGAGAATAATGCTATAGATTTGTAACCTGCCGATCCAGATTGCCTTCAGAGGCAGATAAATGTTAACCTACAGGGCTTCTCTAGTGGTACAGTG
>NW_011450089.1:0-562 GCF_000754665.1 Bison bison bison | reverse complement strand
TAAACTGTTAAATCTACTCAGAGAGAGAGCATAAGAGAGAGACTGATGTTCTTTTTTCTTAGTGCTGTGGGTTGGGGTGTGTTACCGAACAAGATATTCAGTTGGAATGGATGCCTGGGGACTTATCTCACTCCTTCCTGGAGTCCTGTCTCCTTGGATCAAGTCAAAGATAAAACAGCCTGGTTTTTATACTTGTAAAATCTATAGAACCTATGTGAGGCAGAAATGCTCATGAATTTTTTTTCCTTTTACAATGGATTTTTCACAAAGAGCGTAAACATATTTTAAGTTCAATGTCAAAAGAAAACTTTGGGGGTTTATTTCTTTTACATTCTGTGCTGATTTAGAGTAGGGAGGGAAGAAACTAGGGAAGGGAAATCTAGCACGAAAGACAATGACTTGACTAAATAACCTGCCATGACATTGTGTGTGTGTGTTAGTCACTCAGCTGTGTCCAACTCTTTGAGACCCCATGGACTGTAGCCCACCAGGCTCCTTTGTCCATGGGATTCTCCGGGCAAGAATACTGGAGTGGGTAGCCATTCCCTTCCCCAGGGACCTT
>NW_011450088.1:0-562 GCF_000754665.1 Bison bison bison | reverse complement strand
GTACTGTTTTTTTGTTTTTTTTTTTTTTTTTGCTAAAATCAAAAAGATATAAACTCCAAAAGATTCTCTCTCTTTGTAAGACTGCAAATAATAGCCTTCTTTCCATCAAAAATTATAAATGTTATTGTTGAGGAAAGTTATGCTTTTGAAAGCATCATTTAAAAGCTGTTTTTCAGGTGGCAAGACCATACCCTATCTATTTTTACTTCCTCTAAAATGGTTGGTGAAGCAAGGCAGGAAATTAGACTGTTTATATACACCAGAATCCTATTCATACCTGGGAAGGGAACAATGCTATTACCATAGTCATAGTATTTTGGTAAACCTGAAGAATCTGTAGGTCACATGGGCAGAAATAAGCTACCATCTGCTTCTACCAGCAGGTGGATGAGAAAACATACAGTCTTTTTCACTAATTACCTACAACAGCATCTAACTCTAAATATTTTGCATGTAGAGATTTCCGTTCTATGTTTATAAATACACATATATGACAAAGAAACACTTATTTTAAAGATCTTAATATCTTGTTTGTTAAGCAATTAGTATTTAAGAGAGGGGG
>NW_011450087.1:0-562 GCF_000754665.1 Bison bison bison | reverse complement strand
GATCTTATTCAATTTTGTGGGAAAATAGAGACTTAGAAATATTAAGTTATTTCCCTGATTTCCTTAGTAAGTGGTAGATCTCATTTTGGAATCCTGGGTGTGAGGCTTCAGCATCTAAGTTCTTTCCTTTCACATCACTGTGCCTCACACTAGTTACAGTGATCTTTCAATCTGTAGACCTGATTCTACTGGCATTTTAATAATACTGAATCATCTAATCCGTGAACATGGTTTTCTATTCCATGGATATATATTCCACTGTTTGGCTGTAACTTTTTAATATATATTTTCTAGTTGAATGACATTTTTTCCTTTTCATTTATTTGGTGCTATGAATAATGCTGCTATGACTTTGTGTCCATGTTGTTAGGTGAATATAAGTTTTCATTTCTTTTGTGTAGTTTAGTAATCTTGCTATTGCTGGATAATTTTCCTATCAAAAATAAGTATTAGAAACTGCCATACTGTTTTCCAAAGTAGCAACAAAATTTTACATTCCTATCATCAATATACAAGGGTCCTTGTGACTCACATTTGAGTATGCTTGCTATTTCTTCTATTT
>NW_011450086.1:0-562 GCF_000754665.1 Bison bison bison | reverse complement strand
TAGTTTGAGCAAACTTCAAGAGAAAATGAAGGACAGGGAAGCCTGGTGTGCTACAGTCCATGGGGTTGCAAAGAGTTGGACACGACTGAGTGACTGAACCACAGCTCTCTCCATGTTCATCTATTTTTAAGTAATGAAAGCACTTCCAACTGGGGTTGCTGGTGAGATGCTTTGTCGTGAATTGGCACTTTCTCAATCACACTCTGCTGTGGAGGGGGACAGGGTACTCCTCTCCCTCCTAGGAGGTAAATTTAAAGTCAAGGCTCTACAATGGACTTGGAGGGTCAGACTGATTGGCAAGGAAAACGGCAAAGACCTCCAACTCTAGCTGACTTCCGCTTCTCAGAGCGGACGCGTCCTTCCCCGGAAATGCTCGTGACCACAGAGCCGCCCCCGCGACGCTACAGGCTCCGCCACCCAGGCTCTCGGGCCCTGGGAGACAGACAGCGCTGAGACCACCCCGCGAGCCACGCCGCCCCGCTCACAGTGATGCGTCACCGCGCAAGCAGCACTGTAGTCCAACAACGGCATCAGAGGTGGGGACGAGGCAAGCAAAGGAGCC
>NW_011450085.1:0-562 GCF_000754665.1 Bison bison bison | reverse complement strand
TCTGCCTTTTCTAAAACCAGCTTGAACATCTGGAAGTTCACGGTTCATGTATTGCTGAAGCCTGGCTTAAAGAATTTTGAGCATTACTTTACCTAGCATGTGAGATGACTGCAATTGTGCGGTAGTTTGAGCATTCTTTGGCATAGCTTCTAAAACCAGTTTCAATATTCCCCTTAATTGCCTTGGTCATTCCTCTCAACCACACTGGCCTGCTTTTTGTTCCTCACACATGCCAAGTTTAACCCCTTTTCAGGACCTTTCCCTACACCTTACCTTAGCCTGGAGCACTCTTCCCTCAGATTCTCTAAGGCTGACTCACTTCTTCATTCATTCTTCTGCTTACACATCACATTTCCTGACCACCTGACCCAAATAAACTATTGTTTCCTGCTGCCAGAAATGACTGTCTTGCTGTCCTCTTTCCTTTTGTTTTTTTCTTCAAACATTACACTCCCCAAAATAACATTATATATTACTTATAAATTTTTATAAGTATAAAAGAGAAGGGAACGATTACCCACTCCAGTATTCTGGCCAGGAGAATTTCAAGGACTGTATAGTC
>NW_011450084.1:0-562 GCF_000754665.1 Bison bison bison | reverse complement strand
TGTGATAGAAACGGAAAAAAGTAATCAAGGTTATAAACAATATATTAATTATACCAAATGATCTCACTGCTACATTTAATGTGCTTATATGAGCCAACTGACTATAACCCCAAATATGCTGAGATGATACCATAAGGAAGCACATGGCATAAACAAGTTTATTCACCTATATATTCTCCATAATCTTAAACACCAGGATAATATTTTGACATGCAATCAAACTTGCTTACTTTAGCGAGAATATGATTTTTTGTAACCACTTCAGTTTTACTAGGAATCTCTGAGTTAAGAGAGAATTACATCTATTTTTCATTAAATTATGTAAAGCAAAGACGTCCCCAAAATAAGAACAATTGAGGCATACTTAGAATCATAAATACTTGCCAACTGATGAACCACAGAGAAAATACTTGATAATGAATAATCCTTCTTCCAACCTTAAAAAAATGGCAGTATTGAATCAAAAGCACTTTAGAAACAAATATTTACACATTTGTGCTTCTATAATTATTCATATAGGTATATATGGAAATGTTTGCATTATACCTTTTAATTTAGTCCT
>NW_011450083.1:0-562 GCF_000754665.1 Bison bison bison | reverse complement strand
TATGGTTCCACTATCGAAGAAAATTAATCAAGATCCTATATTTAAATGGACAGTTCCATCCTGCCTTCTCAACTACCCCCAGCCACTTACATGGAATTCTAAGTTTTTGTTACAGGATGCTTCATTCCTTAAGGTTTCTCTGGTACACCATTTGCAGTGCTGTGAATTAACAGACCTGTATAACACCTCCAGCCTTTTCTCTGAGAGGTTTTTAAAGTCACCCTTATTTGTTGGTATATTACCAGTATCATACCACCTGTGTTTCTTAATTAATGAAATGAATATTCTTAAAACCATGGAGCTTTGGGAGAAATATTCTGAATCAATATGTCGTTATGCCTCAGACATTAACTTTTCTTAAAAGACTCTTTTTAAAAGCAATTTTAGGCTCACAGAAAATTCAAAGGGAAGTTGCTGAGATTTCCCATATACAATGTCTTTTTAAGATATACATAGATAAAGCCACTCACAAAAATAGGGAGATGCCATAATTCTTAAATAGAAATCTGGTTTCCAGTGGGATATATATATATATATATATATACATTCTCAAAAGTGTTTC
>NW_011450082.1:0-562 GCF_000754665.1 Bison bison bison | reverse complement strand
TCTTTGGCTGCGCTGGGTCTTCGTTGCTGCATGCGGGCTTTGTCTGTTTGCTTGTCTTTGGCTGCGCTGGGTCTTCGTTGCTGCATGCGGGCTTTGTCTGTTTGCTTGTCTTTGGCTGCGCTGGGTCTTCGTTGCTGCATGCGGGCTTTGTCTGTTTGCTTGTCTTTGGCTGCGCTGGGTCTTCGTTGCTGCATGCGGGCTTTGTCTGTTTGCTTGTCTTTGGCTGCGCTGGGTCTTCGTTGCTGCATGCGGGCTTTGTCTGTTTGCTTGTCTTTGGCTGCGCTGGGTCTTCGTTGCTGCATGCGGGCTTTGTCTGTTTGCTTGTCTTTGGCTGCGCTGGGTCTTCGTTGCTGCATGCGGGCTTTGTCTGTTTGCTTGTCTTTGGCTGCGCTGGGTCTTCGTTGCTGCATGCGGGCTTTGTCTGTTTGCTTGTCTTTGGCTGCGCTGCGTCTTCGTTGCTGCATGCGGGCTTTGTCTGTTTGCTTATCTTTGGCTGCGCTGGGTCTTCGTTGCTGCATGCGGGCTTTGTCTGTTTGCTTATCTTTGGCTGCGCTGGGTCTTC
>NW_011450081.1:0-562 GCF_000754665.1 Bison bison bison | reverse complement strand
TTAATTCATAGCAGTGTGTGTGTGTGTGTGTGTGTGTGTGTGTGTGTATGTGTAGAACAGCAATATATCATAGAAATATATACATTAAATTCTAGCTCCACAATATATTTTTTTCTGTTTCACATTTCACTGCTTTGGGTATGGAGCAGATATTAATCAGAACACACACTAAGTAGACAATATTAATCAAGTCTCTTGTTTACTGTACAGCTTCTTTATCAATCAGCAGATCCTGAGCTGTTGGTAAATATTGAAAACTCAATTATTTTGTCCTTGTAAGGATGTTCTCCCTTATCCTATCTACTGTAATTTTCTAGGAATCTCACTTGTTCTGAAAAGTTTTGTTGTATACTTAGTTGATTCCCTGATAACTAGGTTTCTGTGTTCAATAGATTCAGCCTATTTTGCATTTGTATTAATCTCTCTTGATGTTTGACTACAAATTTGATTTGTTCTTGATCTTTTGCACATTGAAAACACTTCTTTAAAGTTATTTGAGTTGGAAACAGGGTATAAAAATGAGTTACAAATCTTTAAGATTTTTTATGTGTTTTACATTGAG
>NW_011450080.1:0-562 GCF_000754665.1 Bison bison bison | reverse complement strand
TTAAATATTGGCAACAAACTCGACCTTTTGAAAAATAGTAATTCTAGAAGCCAAATCTGAATGCTGTGTACTGGCCGTGGCTCACAGTGGAGCCCCTCACTCGACAAGCTGTTCTGACCGGCTGGGAGGGCAGCCTGGTGCTTGGGTAGAGGGCACGCTGAGCAGGAGGGGCTGTCGTGGCGCCCCCCACCCCTCACTGCCCGCCTGCCTCCTCAGGTACCTGGTCACCGAGGGCCAGATCTTCATCCTCTTCATCTTCACCTCCTTCGCCATGCTGGCCCTCGTCCTGCACCAGAAGCGGAAGCGCCTCTTCCTCGACAGCAACGGCCTCTTCCTCTTCTACTCCTTCGCCCTCACCCTCCTGCTCGTGGCGCTCTGGGTTGCCTGGCTGTGGAATGACCCCGTCCTCAGGAAGAAGTACCCGGGCGTCATCTATGTCCCCGAGCCCTGGGCCTTCTACACCCTCCACGTCAGCAGCCAACACTGAGTCTTGGGCACAGGCCCCTGGTGCTCTGTGGGTGGGAGATGGATGGTTGAGAGGGAGGGGATATATGTATACCTG
>NW_011450079.1:0-562 GCF_000754665.1 Bison bison bison | reverse complement strand
GGGGGAGCCTGGTGGGCTGCCGTCTTTGGGGTCACACAGAGTCGGACACGACTGAAGCGACTTAGCAGCAGCAGCAGCAGGACTATACCATATACCACATCAGGTTCATCTCTACTCCACTATCTCCTGGAGTTTGTTCAAACTCATGTCCATTGAGTTGGTGATACTAAGTGATTTCAACTAATATTAAGATATTAAGTGATTTGTCTAACATTAAACAGCTGATAAATAACCATGTCTGGACTAAAACTAAGAGCTTATGACTCTAAGCCCAGCGTACTTTCAGCTACATCTGATTGAAAATCTAAGAATCACTTAAGATAATTCTTAGACATCACGTTTATTACCAGTAACTAAAAGACATAAAGGATAAAATATATAAAGCAAATTGTTGTTCAGTCACTAAACCACATATGACTCTTTGCAACCCCATGGACCATAGCCCACCAGGTTCCTCTGTCCATATAATTTTCCAGGTAAGAATACTGGAGTCGGTTGCCATTTTATTCTCCAGGGAATCTTTTGAGACAGGGATCAAACTCACATCTCCTGCATTGGCAGG
>NW_011450078.1:0-562 GCF_000754665.1 Bison bison bison | reverse complement strand
ACCCCCTGTGTTGGGAGATGAAGTCTTAACCACTGGACCACCACAGAAGTTCCCTAGAGACCACTTTCAACACCTTTATTCTTTGGATAATTGTTCCTGTATCTTTAAATAATATACTGCTATATCTTGATTTATGAGTTTTAGAGTTTATCTATGGAGTTTAACAACACCTCCATTACTAATTCAGTCTTCTAACAAACATAATTATGTTATTATTTTTACTTCCCTGAAACAGAACCTTTGTAACTCTAAGGAAAAAAAAAGGATACACAATTTGCTTGAGTTCATGCTTTTATTTTTTCTTGGCCTATTTCCTCATTTTGCTGATGAATATCTTCAAAAACTCCTGAGAAAGTTTGGGAGGTTGAGTCTCTAAAGAGTTTATTCTGACACTATGTTTATTTGATAGGCTGGCTTGTAAATCACATTTCCAGCTTCAAAGGTTTGTTTTGTTCTTGCTTAGCCTTCAGAGTGGCTGTTGAAAATATGGATGCAAGTTATTCTCTTGATTTTGAACATGAAATATATATATATATATATATATATATATGCATACACGTGT
>NW_011450077.1:0-562 GCF_000754665.1 Bison bison bison | reverse complement strand
TCCCTCTAAATTGTTCTGTGAGTCAAATTCAATCCTTGGATCACTAGTTTGGAGCCTTAGGCCTTAAGAAGATAAGGACAACATTGCCCAGTGTAGGATATGGTGAAAGCTGTAGCCTTGAGTCTGGTCCCAGATGGTGCTAGTTACAGAACACGCCTGCTAATGCGGGAGATATAAGGGACCCAAGTTCAATCCCTGGGTGGGGAAGATCCCCTGGAGAGGGAAATGTCAACCCACTCCAGTATTCTTGCCTGAAAAATCTCATGAACAGAGGAGCCTGGTGAACTACAGTCCATATGGTCACAAAGAGTCCGACATGACTGAAGCAACTTAGCACGCATGTAGCCTTGAGAATTAAGCAGAGAGGTTGTTCAGAGTCTCGTGATAGCTTGACTCCCAGAAACTGAAGAGATGGATGAAGGTGGGTTTTGTGAAGTGGCAAACACTGGCCTACTTATTCATAGTGAAATAGGAGGGGGCAGGACACAACCTTCAAAAGAATGACACAGCCTGTGTGCTTAGTCATTCAGTTGTGTTCAACTCTTTGCGACCCCATGGACTG
>NW_011450076.1:0-562 GCF_000754665.1 Bison bison bison | reverse complement strand
GTTGAACTGAGCCCCTTTGCTCCACCAAAAAAATTATATGTTGAGGTCTTAACTTTCACTACTCAGCTTAAGAATCAAGTGAAGTGACAATGTAATATTGATTTAACATTCTACCTAATACAATGGAACTGTCATTACTTCCATTTAATTACATTGGCTGATCATGTAAAGAAGATAAATATCCACTATTTTTCAACCTCTTTGGACAGTCATGGGCACAGTGAAAAGAAAGCTTTTCTGAGATGACCCATCGAGTTGGCAGTTCTATCTTTTATCTGCAAATAATGCTTCTCAGCACCATAAAGAGAGTTTCCTGGACACAATACACACACTTTCTCTCGCCCTGGGAAAATGTCATCTAATTTGCTTCAGACATTGCAAAGTACAATTAGACTCAATGATGTGAAGACATCTTTGACTATATAATAAAGTAAAATAGATATGTCATACTAACAAATGTCAATCCAAATTGGAGTCACCAGGTTGCAAACAAGTGTATTATGTTCTCAATAATGCTGAATAGAAGAAAGTATATTCTTTACCTTTATGCTTCTTTAAAAAT
>NW_011450075.1:0-562 GCF_000754665.1 Bison bison bison | reverse complement strand
TGTGTCTGACTCTTTGCACCCCCATGGACTATACAGTCCATGGAATTCTCCAGGCCAGAATCCAAATTCTCAAGCCACTCATCTTAATCTTTGGACCTTTGCACATGATGAGCACATGCTGAAGAATGCTTAACCTCCAGTCTCTGCTTCTAGTAATTACTTGGCTCAGGATGTATCATTTCTACTTAAATATCCTTTCCACAATCTCACCGAAGTCTAGGCCTCTGATTCACGTTTCTGTTTGACCCTCTTCTGACTGGACCAAAAATCTTCTCGATGGGCTGTCACTTTTGCTTAGTATCCTATACACCTGACACAGTGGTTTAAAACAAATTTTGGTTAATCAATGAAGGAGTGTCGTATGCAAGTAAATTGCCTTTGGTTACATTATTGGCTGGAGAGATACTCTGGGCAAAAGTATCCAATTCTTCTTTATCAGGAAAGTTTAAAACAGGTAAGGATATATACGTGCTGTGTATGCTCAGGTACTCAGTTGTATCTGACTCTCTGTGGCCCCATGCACTATAGCTCGCCAGGCTCCACTGTCCGTAGGATTTCCCAG
>NW_011450074.1:0-562 GCF_000754665.1 Bison bison bison | reverse complement strand
TGTGCAACCCCATAGATGGTAACCCACCAGGCTCCTCCGTCCCTGGGATTCTCCAGGCAAGAACACTGGAGTGGGTAAGCAAGGCTGAAAAGATGTTTGTACTTTGCTTGGCACATAACAGGGCTCCCACTGCTGTTTCCCCAATCCTTTCCCTCCTGACCCATTGTAGCTTAGACTTCCGAGGACACTCAGTCAAAAACCATTTTTTTCCACTTACCTTTTGAGTCACATGGGACGATAATAGCAGGTAATACTTGCTGAACCCTTACTGTATGTCAGAAATGAGTGCAAATACTTTATATGTATGGATTTATTTATTGCCTTATTTCATTCTCTCAAACAGTCAAGGGGTAACTTCTTTTGCAACAAAAAATAATATATAACATTAATTGAATACTTATTGTTCTAAGCATGTACATAACTATATTAACTTATTCTCCCAACATTGTTAAATAAGTACCATTATTATTCTCAGTTTTAAAGATGAGTAAACTGAGTCACAGAGTGATTACGTAATTTGCCTGAGGTTATAGAGCAAGGCCTAGTATTCCCATGAGCAGTG
>NW_011450073.1:0-562 GCF_000754665.1 Bison bison bison | reverse complement strand
CCAGTTGTTTGGAGAAGAAGATGCTGATCAAGAAGTATCTCCTGACAGAGCTGACCCTGAAGCTTCCTGTGAGTAAACTAGTTGGGATATATTTTTTTTATTGACGACCACTGTCTTTATTTTGCTAATTTAATATTGGTAGCTTAAGGCAGGGGGAGGGGGAAATAATTGCTGTTATATGCTAGATAATGTGTTATGTTCTTGTTTCATCTTTAAATGATGTTTTAAAAAATGAGTCGTGCCATTTTACTTGTGAAGAAACATGCTGCAGAGAAATCTCACAAATCTAGTAAATAGAGCTGGGCAGGAGTTGTTCCCAGGTCTGTACTTGAACTACTCTGCATGTGGCCTTCAGAAACTGAAGTAGAAAAAAATGGTGATGAGCATGTTCTAATTCTTTCTCCTTGAATTCAGAATGTTTCACATGCTAGTGGCTTCCATGAGTGACCCCATGCCACCACACCCCTCAAAGGTGGATGAGAGATTCATTCTACACGAACTACAGTTGAAAATAAACTAGTGTTTAAAAAAAAAAAAAAAAAGAAAATAAACTAGTGTTTGT
>NW_011450072.1:0-563 GCF_000754665.1 Bison bison bison | reverse complement strand
GCACAAGTCTAGGATTTTTTTTTTTTTTTTTTTAGGTAAGATGTGGGTTTATTTAGAGAGAGACACACTCCACAAACAGAGTATGGTCCATCTCAGAAAGCAAGAGGCTCTCGAGCCTCTAATATGGAGTGGTTAGATTTTATGGACTGGGTAATTTCATAGACTAATGAGTAGAGGATTATTCCAACTTTGTCAAGGAAGGGGTGGGGATTTCCAGGGATTGAGCCATTGCCCACTTTTTGGCCATTTATGGTTGGTCTCAGAATGTCATGGTGCTCATGGGTGTGTCATTTAGCTAATGTATTACAGTGAGCATACAATGAGGCTCAGGGTCTACTGGAAGTTGAATCTTCCATCATCTTGGACCTAGTTGGTTCTAACCAGTTTTTGCCATATGCTGTGGCTATGTCATTCTTTTAAAGGTTGCGCTCTGCCTCCTTCCCTTCTGCTTCATTCCCCACCTCAGAGATTTTACTCCCATATTCTTATGGGAAGCTGAAGATTGAAGCTCTGTCCTCTGTACCTTTTTTAAGACTGAGTAGGGGCAGTGGCCTGTCTTTCAG
>NW_011450071.1:0-563 GCF_000754665.1 Bison bison bison | reverse complement strand
CTGGCCTCCGTGTTGCTGTCTTTAAACTTTGTCTGATTTTCAAGTCATTTTTCACATCTTCCCCCTGAGCAGACCGGGGTGGATCAGTTCGGGGTTCTCATAGCTTGCTTCAAATTTATGATGAGAGCTAATGTAATCTTAGTACATTTGAGGGGGGAGTTCTCTTAACTTAAATTTTTGTCCATGCTACACTTTGTGTGGGATCTTAGTTTCCCAACCAGGGATTAAAACCCATGAGCCCTGCAGAAGTGTGGAGTCTTAACTACTGGGGCACTGGGGAAGTCCACTCTTAACTTTAGACAGAACTGGCGGGATTCTGATGTGCCTTAGCATGGTTTCAGCTTTAGCGTGAGGCTGAGAGGAGTTATCGGCCCTGAATTCAAGCATGAGGTTGAAGGTGCTCCTTTGGCCCTGCCCTGCAGCTGCTGCTGGAGCACCTGGAGTGCCTGGTTTCCTGGTATGTGCCATCCCTCTGGATGATGGCGGGCAAGTGGCAGGCGCAGTCCCCAGCCGGCATGACCAGCGAGGTGTAGGTGCTCAGGGTGCTGAAATGGCTGTTTGAG
>NW_011450070.1:0-563 GCF_000754665.1 Bison bison bison | reverse complement strand
TGGGTTGGACACGACTGAGTGACTGAACTGAACTGAACTGAGGACACCAGAATAAAACTGGCCTCGTTCAACTGTTTGTGCAGTTCTTCTGATAATGGAGTTATTACTTTACTTTTCATGTGTCCAGAAGGAAATTTGGAATCCAAAGTGGGTGAAGTTAATGAAGAAGAACAATCATTGGAGGTAAGTGAAAAGTCATGCTTCACCAAGAGATCTGTAAACACTCTTTTTGTAAGCACATATGTTCAACAGCCATTTTTGGAGATAGTGCTAAAGAAACTTCTAACTTAGGGAAGAGATGCTTGTACTTCTTCCAAAGAGTTGTGTTCTGGTTTTCATGTGGGCAGTGGTATCACTTAACCGTCATGATAGATGGTAAACTGTGTTGTTAAATATTCCTTATAACTTTCATACTATCGTCAACTTTCTTGTGAAATCAAATTCAGAGCTTAACTTTTTGCTGAATATGTGCTTTGGGCTTTTTTGAGTTCTCTGCTGCTGAAAAAGTTTATTGCAAAACAAAACAGCTTTACTAAATGAAAATAGCTACTGTTATATGTATA
>NW_011450069.1:0-563 GCF_000754665.1 Bison bison bison | reverse complement strand
CATCTGGTTCTGGCCCAGTAAGATGAGTGAAAACTGTTGATAAAGGCCCCCAAAGACTTGTCAGTAATCTTAAATTACTGCTAAGCTTTACCTACAGATGGCTGCAGTTTTCCAGGGCACCCATGAAGAGGGTGAATGCTCTGTACACCCATGAATAGGATGGATGCTCTGGCCCAGTTGAGGAGGAGCCTAGGTAAGATGGCCTATGGACTTGTCTACATAACCTGCCAAGATTCAGACTTTCCCTTGGCGGGACCATGGCAATAAATGGTTTTTTCTAATGGTGATGAAGCCATGAATGGAAACATTAAATTTAGCATTTATTGAATAAAAATCCTTTAGATGTTTTCTCAAAGACATTCTTAAAACAGCCCCAGTTTCACCTAATATAGCATCCCCCAGATGGTTCTGGCATTGTATGTTCCAAGCACAATGTCCCTGTATTATATGAAAGGATGCTTTGAGAATGTACATCCTCTGATCTATATTTGTATGTATCTCTGGAAGAGCTTAAGTTCTACAGCTTTTTAGCCTATCACTTGAGCCTTGTTCTTAAGCATCAT
>NW_011450068.1:0-563 GCF_000754665.1 Bison bison bison | reverse complement strand
CCTCTGGGTCATCCCAGTGCACCAGCCCCAAACAAAATTTTAAAGCTGTCTGAAGAAGCTTTCATAAAAACATTTATGCACAAAATAATTATGATTAATATAATTAATGAAAATAGTTAAGTCTAGGGATATTCAATGAGTATGGAAAGTTTAAGAAAAGTAGTCAGCCTAAACATTTTGAAATAAAATCACAGTGTTTGTTATAGCTTTAACCCTTATCTTTACTGACTAATGATGCTTAAATCCTTATCCAATACTTGGATACCTGAAAGCAGAATATATCCATTAAAAAAAAAAATCATAGTAATGCATCCTTTACCATGAATAGGATCAAAAATGCAAACATTTAAAATAAGTTAATTTGAATGCTAGTATTTTATTTGTTGAAAAGCAAAAAAATTCTCCCAGTTATTCCATTAGTGACTTAATGGTTTGTTTTTACTCTATACATGCTGTTGCTGCTGCTAAGTCACTTCAGTCGTGTCCGACTCTGTGTGACCCCAGAGACAGCAGCCCACCAGGCTTCCCCATCCCTGGGATTCTCCAGGCAAGAACACTGGAGT
>NW_011450067.1:0-563 GCF_000754665.1 Bison bison bison | reverse complement strand
TTTTTTTTTTTTCTGTTGTGTAAGTAAGTTCATTTGTACTCTTTTTTTTTTGTTTGTTTGTTTAAAGATTCCATGTATAAGCAATATCATATGATGTTTGTCTTTCTCTGACTTACTTCCCTTAGTCTGACAGTCTCTAGGTACATCCATGTTGCTGCAACTGGCATTATATCTTGTTCTTTTTTATGGCTGAGTAATGTTTCATTGTATATGTGTACCACATCTTCTTTTTCCATTCCTCTGTGGATGGACATTTAGGTTGCTTCCATGTCTTAGCTATTGTAAATAGTGTTGCAGTGAACATTGGGGTGTATGTATGTTTTTGAATTATGGTTTTCTTCAGATATATGACCAGGAGTGGGATTGCTGGGTCTATTTTTAGTTTTTTAAAGAACCTCTATACTGTTCTGCCACCCCACTCCAGTACTCTTACCTGGAAAACCCCACGGGCAGAGGAGCCTGGTAAGTTGCAGTCCATGGGGTCGCTAAGAGTTGGACACGACTGAGCTACTTCACTTTCACTTTCCACTTTCATGCATTGGAGAAGGAAATGGCAACCCACT
>NW_011450066.1:0-563 GCF_000754665.1 Bison bison bison | reverse complement strand
GCATAGTCAAAAAAAAAAAAAAAAGATGTGGACATTACAGAAACTATACATTCTTTAAAAATAAAGTAAATGTTGGTTAGGATATTTTATAGAAAACACTAACTAGTTGAAGATCAGAGATTGAGTAATAATCAAGCATAATCAGCATATGTGGATATAATTAGTATATGTGACTATGAGTCAGGAAATTGCATCAGGAAATATAAGCTACACTGTGCTTATAGTCATTAACTCCTGAGTTATAAGGAACTCATTATAGTGTTTTTGAAATATGCAGATTCCTATTTCTTTTTCTTTCTACTTATGGTTAAGCTTACTTCAGCTAAGAACTCCAGAAAAAGGTGGGCATTTGCAATTTTAAAACCCCTTAATCAAACTGAATTAACCGGTCTACTTTTGGGGTTAAAAGTAGGGTAGTGAAAGTGCAAGTGAAAGTGGCTCAGTTGTGTCCAACTGTTTGTGATTCCATGGATAGTTCATGGAATCCTCCAGGCCAGAATATTGGAGTGGGTAGACTTTCCCTTCTCCACGGGATTTTCCCAACCCAGGGATCAAACCCAAGG
>NW_011450065.1:0-563 GCF_000754665.1 Bison bison bison | reverse complement strand
TGTGCAGACTGAGTTTAACAGCTGCCAGGCCTGGGTGGGCCTGACATCCTTTTTTTGCCTTATAGACTACTTGGAGTATCTGCATTTGATAAGCCACTTTTGCTGTATAAACTCAGTCTGCACAGCCCTCATCCCAGCTAACACCAGCCATGCAAATGCTGCTTGACAACTTTCAGTATTCACTGTACAGTTCGCAATTATGACAGCTCCTTTCTGTTCCCAGAGGCATTTAGATGGGATGGTAGAACATTCTTATCTATTTTAAATGAGTTGTATGGGATTAAAAGATCCTGGGGCTGAAAAGCCCACACAAGTAACAAAGAAAGAAAAAAAATATTCCAGGCTGCTTTGACAAAATGGTTTTTTGCTTTGTAAAGCTAACCCGCCTTATCAGAGAAGAGAGGCAAAGAGGAATGGCCTGGCATCTTACTGGGTTCATGAAACAAAGGCTGTTTGAATGGAACCTTCTAGACTGCTTTCAAATTATTTACCTTTCTTGGGTAAACTTATCAGCTTTGAATGAATGGGTTACTATTATCATTATTGATCAATCTTTTTTTTTT
>NW_011450064.1:0-563 GCF_000754665.1 Bison bison bison | reverse complement strand
TTCTCTGTTTC
Source organism: Bison bison bison (assembly GCF_000754665.1). Classification (NCBI taxonomy): domain Eukaryota; kingdom Metazoa; phylum Chordata; class Mammalia; order Artiodactyla; family Bovidae; genus Bison; species Bison bison. Next base: position 552 of record NW_011450064.1, on the reverse strand, counting down.
TATGAGGTTTTTTGTTTGTTTGTTTGTTTGTTAATTTTATTCCACATGTAAGTGAAATCATACCATGCTTTCTTTATGTAATTTATTTCACTTAGCAAAATGCCATCAAAACTCATCTATATTGTCACAAATGGTAGGATTTCTTTCTTTTTCATGGTTAAAGAATATACCATTGACTACATATACTTCATCAATCCACTGAAGGACATGTAGGTCATTACCATGTCCTAGCTACTGTAAATGATACTGCAATGATCATGTTGGTGCAGATGTCTCTTTAAGAGAGTTACTTCACTTCCTTCAGATATATGATAAGAAGTGGATTGCTTTTTGAATAACCTCCATGATATTTCCCATAGTGGCTGTACATTTCCACCAAAAGTGTACAGAGTTTCTTTTCTCCTAACTTTAGCTGCATATAATCATTTATCATAATCATTTAAAAGTCCACATTTTTCTGTAATTCTAGGTCTTTATGTACTCTACACTTTTCCCTTTACCTAGTTTAAAGGTATATTCTGTATCAAAAAAAATAATAATGCATACCTCTCT
>NW_011450063.1:0-563 GCF_000754665.1 Bison bison bison | reverse complement strand
ACGGGGGAGCCTGGTGGGCTGCCGTCTATGGGGTCACACAGAGTCGGACACGACTGAAGCGACTTAGCCACAGCAGCAGCAAGAGACATAAACATCTATTTTCTTCTGTATCTTTCCACATTTTTTCCTTATACACCCTACATTCATATTCATATGTTTTGTATACATGTTTGTACATGAATGTGTATATCATATTTAAAGAGTAATTTTAATTAAAAAATCATGTATATTATAATCATTTATTTTTAAAAACCAATGTTTTAGAAAACTTTCCAGGTTTTATATACATATATAGATGACCTTCCCAGGTGGTGCTATTGGTAAAGAATCCAGCTGCCAGAGCAGGAGATGCAAGAAACTCAAGCTTGATCCCTGAGTTAGGAAGATCCTCTGGAGAAGGAAATGGCAACCCACTTCAGTATTCTTGCCTAGAAAATCCCATGCACAGAGGATCTAGTAGTCTACAGTCCACAGAATCACAGAAACATGAACACAACTGAGCACATGAACACAACTGAGCACACACACATAAATATATATACATACACCACATGTATGTGTGT
>NW_011450062.1:0-563 GCF_000754665.1 Bison bison bison | reverse complement strand
GCGAGGGAGCGGAGGGGGAGACCACAGGCTCCTTGGAGGAGAGGACCGGAAGGAGCCGAAATGGCAGGGTGTTGCAGGAATGTTCTGTGTATATTGAAATCACGGAGAATTAGGACCGACATACTGTTGGAGAGAATAGTATTGAGCTCCGAAGCCAAAATCCTCAAGAGACCGGGGGACCTCAGAGAGAGACTCCATGTCTAAGCACCACGGGAGGTGGTCTCAGGGGCACCGTCTGATGACAGAAGCTCTCAAGGTGGGGGCAAGGGAGATGGCGAGGCGGTGCTCAGTGTCCAGACCACACGAGTGAGCATGAGAGCTAAACCTGCTTGACCCAGGGGCACAGGGTGTAAGGAAGCACGAGGATGTTGCTAAATCCTGTGGCTCTTCTGGCGTTAAGTCCCTTTGCTCTTTCAGCAGGCCCAGCACGTTCCTGCCACATTAATTGTGACTTGGCTTTAATTATTGATCTGATGATAGGAGGGGAGTTTGGTGTCAACCCCCAGGGTAGAGTGCGTCTAGTGAAGGAGGCAGGTGAATGAGGATGAGTGTCGGGGGGAGAG
>NW_011450061.1:0-563 GCF_000754665.1 Bison bison bison | reverse complement strand
GCTCTCAGCCTCACCTTAACTGTGGTTATGCTAGCAACTGCCCATGACAACTCTTAGACTTTGTTTTCACCCAGGCCACCAGTATCAATCCACAGAAACCATGTCTTAGGAATGAAGTAATCATTAATCTAGACCCACTGTGGGTTCCACGGGGACAATGACACAGGTCCCTTCTTCCTCTTCCTTCCTTCTTTCTTTCATCATATTCCATTACACAGGGAACTTTCCTGTCCTTTCAGGTTTCCAAAGTCCTCTGCCAGTGCTCAGGAGGCTGTGAGAATTGTTCCATTTGTAGATGTAATCTTGATGCCTTTTTGGAAATAGATGTACTATATGTCCTCCTACATCTTGGCTGTCTTGACTCCTCCCTCTATAATTGTAGTTTTTTGGAATATAAAAGTATTTTTTTTTATTGTGGAAATCAAGCAATCAAATCAGTCAGTTATAGAAGATAATTCATGATGTCATCATCTAGAGACAACCACAGTTGGTATTTTGCTTAGGTCTTTTTGTATTATATACATTTACACATATATATGTCACATAAACTTTAATAATGTTGT
>NW_011450060.1:0-563 GCF_000754665.1 Bison bison bison | reverse complement strand
TTTCGTGGCTGCAGTCACTATCCACAGTGATTTTGGAGCCCAAGAAAATAAAATCTGTCACTATTTCTACTTTTTTTCCCACCTATTTGAGAGCAAAACTATGAAGGTCAGATACAGAATCTGTTCTTCTTGCCTGTGAAGACTTTTATAAAGGCCCTGCACACTCACCCGCAAATCAGGACCTTGATCACTGTGGACTGACATTGGATTGTGGAAAGACGGAGGGGAAAATCCTTCTTTGCCTGAAAGTTCTCATCCATCATTGAGTAAACATCCTAAATCCATGGCAGTGTGGGCTGCCTGTACTCCAATTAGCTCCTGCTACAATTTTAGCTTCAAGACTCAATGCTCTAAATGCAAATAACGTCGTAACCCAGCACAGCTCTGGTTAAGGAGGCAGCTTTGCCAGCCTCAGGGTCAGAAAGCAGCTCCCTCATGCCTTCCTATTCCCCGTGGCTTGGTAACCACTTCAGCAAATTTCCGCATTAAATATACAAGGCGATTGAGTGCAATAAAACTGAAAGGATGTGGCAGGGAAAAACCAGCATGTCTCCCGGCAGACC
>NW_011450059.1:0-563 GCF_000754665.1 Bison bison bison | reverse complement strand
CAGGCAAGAACACTGGAGTGGGTTGCCATTTCCTCCTCCAATGCATCAAAGTGAAAAGTGAAAGTGAAGGCGCTCAGTCGTGTCTGACTCTTCGAGACCCCATGGACTGCAGCCTACCAGGCTCCTCCGTCCACAGGATTTTCCAGGCAAGAGTACTGGAGTGGGATGCCATTGCCTTAATTCTCGTCATATCCAAACAACTCACAGTGCCTTCATTTGTTCAATGACTCAGTCTCTGATTCAGATGCATCAGAGCCAAGTCACATGGCTTCAAATTTAAATTAACTACTTCTTTGTTGTTAGCACCCTCCAATCTCTCCCTTTCCTTTCTCAGAGCATCCTCCTCTTTCTCCATCAGATAAGCCCTGGTGTATACCTGTGTAACGAAAATATTTTAGAGCAAGTCCTCTTTCCAGCTCGGTCTTCTTAGTCAAATCCTGAATTTGATAACCATGTTCTCTATGCCACTTCCCTTCCATGTCCCTTTGTTGTGATGAAAATAAGTAATTTTAAGCCTTAGAAACAAGAAGAAAAAGACGAAGTCTTATAATTCTCAATTGCCT
>NW_011450058.1:0-563 GCF_000754665.1 Bison bison bison | reverse complement strand
TTAAGACTAGGTTAGAGGGGACTCTAGATTTACTAAAGTCTCTCACTGGAAATAGGATATATTGTGGAAGCTTTAGTAAATCTAGAGTCCCCTCTAACCTAGTCTTAATGCTAAATCTCAGAAGTGACCTACATTAGCCTCCTAAATTGTTCATATGGTATATGACATGATAATGTTATACAGCCCGGGGACAAAGGAGGCTAGAGAGATGGACCCTGCCTTGCTACTGTAGCCATAGCCTTTACTTCACTACTATAATAACTAGATTCCCCTGGATCACTTAGACAATTCCTATATGTCTGTAGGTTATCAACCGTGAGTATTTTTAAAAACTTTGCAAATCACAGAGGGTTATGCACTTAATACAGAGGAGAATAATTAAAGGTTTGCTTTTATTAAGACCTGTTCTTCATCTAATGCTTTTGACCCAAGTTATTTCAACATTATTTCAGTGCAGCTTCCAAGCAAGTATTAATGTATGTAAGGTAAGAGACAGGTGCAACTCATGGATCCAGAAGATGATTCAATACAATAGTCAATAATTCAAATTTGGAACATCTGAC
>NW_011450057.1:0-563 GCF_000754665.1 Bison bison bison | reverse complement strand
GAGAGTGAAAGTTGTGCCTTGTGACATTCCCTTCCTTGTAACCGTGAATAGCACTTGTTTGGTGGAGATTTATAGGAGCATTGTTACCTGACCACGATCTGACTTTAAGAACAAAGGATCTGACACCAAAAAGTTCACAATAAGTAATCATGCCTTTCCCTCACCTTTCCTAGATAAGGGGTTTGCCAAAAGCTTTTGTGGAGTTTGGGATTTCTAAGGCATGAGTCCCCCATCTCCTTGCACGGCCCTCAATAAACCGTTCTCTGTTCCAAACTCTGGTGTTTTGGTATTGTTTGGCTTCATGGGCACTGGTCACACAAACTTGTGTTTCAGTTAGTAAGCTCTTTTTATCTCCATCTTAAGTCTGCCATTGCAGGAGATGTGGGTTCCATCCCTGGGTTGGGAAAATCCCCTGGAGTAGGAAATGGAAACCCACTCCAGTATTCTTGCATGGGAAATCCCATGGATAGAGAAACCTGGCTGGCTACAGTCCATGGGGTCACAAAGAGTCGGACACGATTGAGCACACACTCACATGTGGATGAGGACGGTGAGATTCAGAG
>NW_011450056.1:0-563 GCF_000754665.1 Bison bison bison | reverse complement strand
ATGCACTGATCACGTGGTTGATCATACACTGATCACGTGACTCATCATGCACTGATCAGGTGGCTATCATGCACTGATCACGTGACTGCCCATGCACTGATCACGTGGATGATCATGCACTGATCACCTGGCTGATCATGGACTAATCACGTGGCTGATCATGAACTGATCACGTGACTGCACATGCACTGATCACAGGGATGATCATACACTGATCACGTGACAGATCATGCACTGATCATGTGAATGATCATGCACTGATCAGGTGGATATCATGCACTGATGACGTGGTTAACATGCACTGATCACGTGGCTGATCATACACTGACCACGTGACTCATTATGCACTGATCACGTGGCTTTCATGCACTGATCACGTGACTGCCCATGCAATGATCACATCGATGATCATGCACTGATCACCTGGCTGATCATGGACTAATCACGTGGCTGATCATGAACTGATCACGTGACTGCACATGCACTGATCACAGGGATGATCATACACTGATCACGTGACAGATCATGCACTGATCATGTGAATGATCATGCACTGATCAGGT
>NW_011450055.1:0-563 GCF_000754665.1 Bison bison bison | reverse complement strand
TTCTCTGGTGGGTTTCACCAGATATTTGCACCCCAGAGTCCCCTGCCCTGATCCCGCCCCCAAATGCTGACTTGATCTGAAGAAAAAAATTAGAGATGTTCTTAATTAAAGGCACATTTGGCAGCTACTGAAAAGTGGCATGCATCTGGCACAGGTGCGCTCTCCCTAAAGCCACACGTGTGACTTCCATCTGCTATGCATCTTGTTTGAGTGGTAGTCCAATGTGATCCACCTTTAGCTAACTTGCTCTGTAATTCTGCAGCAGTTGGCTACTTAATGCACTATTTTCATTAAAGGCAAAAGGGAAATTTGCTCACAGTTGACAGAAAATGCACTTTTCGGTGTCAAAAATGGAAAATAAGGCATGAAACTTACAAAACAAGTTACAAGTGCTTTTGTTGTTCAGATTTATCATATAGACTTCACGCTTTTCTTTAGAGCTCAAAATATTTCATTGGCTCATGTATAAAGGATTATGAAATGATTTTAAAAGTAATGAGATGCTTCAAAAGAAAAATATTGAATAAATTAAACTAAGTCACCACTTTCCCTTATAAATAATT
>NW_011450054.1:0-563 GCF_000754665.1 Bison bison bison | reverse complement strand
CCATCCGCCATACCTTGTGTTCAGACTGTGTGCACACTGCCTTTTTTTCTCTACCTTTCTACTTAGTTACACCTCCAGATCCTGTTACAGTCAGCTTAACGGGTATCTGTTTGGAATGGATGTTTAGAACTTCACGGGCTGAATTACAAATTGTTTCTCTGTACTTCATCAGCATTAACAACTTTATAGCACTTACTGCAGGGTACCATAATTGATTTCTTGCCTCCTTGGCTACACGGTGATCTCCATGCATGTCAGAGACCATGTATTAATCATGTCTGTATTCCACATCCTTGCCTATCAGAGAGTCTGGCACATAGTAGGCATTCAGTAAATGAATGAAGTAAGCATTAAGTGTTAAAATTTGTGGTATTACTTAAATGATTACTGTCTCAAAAGATGACACTGTAATTAGTCCCACAAATTTTCCTAATGTTATATCTTCTCTATAGTGTTAAACACTTTTCATTAAAGGACTTTTAAGTAATACCACAAAAAGTGTTTAACACTATAGAGAAGATATAACATTAGGAAAATTTGTGGGACTAATTACAGTGTCATCT
>NW_011450053.1:0-563 GCF_000754665.1 Bison bison bison | reverse complement strand
TTTTCCAGGCAAGAGTACTGGAGGGTAAGTGGGCTGTAATCTGGGACTGCCCTCCTGCAGGGAGCACCAGCTGGCATGCATGGCTGCTGGAACGCTCAGGCTACTGACCCCGTCCTTAGAACTGAATAGTACTGAAAAGTCGTTTGGGTTCTAGGTGTGCACCCAAAGGAACAGAAACAAACCCTGTGCACCGTGTTCACTGAAGCACTCTTCACAGTAGCCGAAAGGCGGAAACAACCCCAGTGTCCACCGACGGGAGACAGTAAGCAGACTGCGGTGAGTGCACAGCGGGCACTGGTCAGCCTCGGGAGGGAAGAGAGTTCTGACGCTTGCTGCAGCGCGGGTGAACTCGGAAAAGAAGCCGAGTGTAGTAGCCAGTTACTAAGGGCCAGGAGTACGTGATTCCACTGTGATGAAGAGTTTAGTGTGGTCGGGATTAGTCAAGAAATGGAATAGAGGTTACCAGGGGCTTGTGGGAGTGGGGAGTGGGGCTGGATGGGGACCAGCCCCCATGTAGGGGACAGGTACATGCTGGCTTTGTCAGAGGCTGGGACCATGGTGGC
>NW_011450052.1:0-563 GCF_000754665.1 Bison bison bison | reverse complement strand
ATCTGTCTCCATACAAAGTTATTACAATGTTATTGACTATATTCTCCTGTTGTATATTACATCCCCATGGCTATATTCTCCTGTTGTATATTACATCCCCATGGCTATATTCTCCTGTTGTATATTACATCCCCATGGCGTATTTATAGCTGGAAGTTTGTACCTCTTAATCTGCCCCTCTTATTTGTTTTTATCCAAGTTTGCGTAACTGAAAAGGAAGGCAATTCCTGGTGGATCATTTGTATTTCTTTCTCCTTCATGAGTAGAGTAAAAACAGAATTTCCAGACAAGACAGATAAATTGAGTATAAGTGAACTTTGCCTTGTCACTGCCTCCAGCATCTTTCTTTAGCATCTCTCTTCCTTACAGTGGAAAGTCAGTAATCATGCTGCACTGGGGTCATTCAGGGTCCCCACTATAGAGGTCACGATAGTCCAAATCTTTCCCAAGCTCTCCACAGGTGATCTGCTTTAGGTCTTGCTGCTTCAAGTCTCTCAGAGAAGACAATGGCAACCCACTCCAGTACTCTTGCCTGGAAAATCCCATGGATGGAGGAGCCTGGT
>NW_011450051.1:0-563 GCF_000754665.1 Bison bison bison | reverse complement strand
GTTTAGTCACTAAGTCATGGCCAACTCTTTGTGATCCCATGGACTGTAGCCTCTAGGCTTCTCTGTCCATGGGATTTCCCAGGCAGGAATACTGGAGTGGGTTGCCATTTCCTTCTCCAGTTAGTTTCCTAGGACTAGGAGACAACAAAGAATAACAAATTGGAAGGATTACAAAAACAGAAATCTATTCTCTCACAATTCTGGAGGCTAGAAGTCTGAAATAAAGTTTTTGATAGGACCAAGTTTTCTCTGAAACTCTGGAAAGAATTCTTTTTTGTCTATTCCTATCTTCTAAAGGTAGGACTTCCAGGTGGTTCACTGGTAAAGAATCTGTCTGCCAACGCAGGAGACATGGGTTTGATCCCTGGGTTAGGAAAAACCCTAGAGAAGGAAATTGCAACCCACTCCAGTATTCTTGCCTGGGCAATCCCATGCACAGAGGAGCCTAGCAGGCTACAGTCCATGGGGTTGCAAAAAGTTGAACATGACTTAGCAACTGAGCATATGCATGGACTTCCAATGGTAGCCGTCAATTCTTGACATTCCTTGGCTTGAAGCTGCAT
>NW_011450050.1:0-563 GCF_000754665.1 Bison bison bison | reverse complement strand
GCTCCTCCGTCCATGGGATTTTCCAGGCAAGAGTACTGGAGTGGGTGCCATTGCCTTCTCCGCCCCAGGCAGCAGGCAGATGCATATAACGTTGGCACTACCTCCAACCCTAGTCTCTATCTCTTCCCATTACTATTAGGATTTTGCTCTTTGTAGTAGCACTAATATTTAGCTAGGAATGGGATTTAATTCAGTTTAATCAAAGATATGGTTACTATACACAAATGGGAAGAAAAACTGGTAAACAAATATTGGAATACAAGAGGCAACTGGAAACATGGAAAAAATAGTAATTTCACTCTTACTCCCAGAAGTAACTAACTTTCACATGAAAAATAAAACATTCTCTTCCATGAGGCAATATTATCTTTGCTTTTTCATGGGGTTCTGAAGGCTATCATTGGTTTGGTATTTTGGAGTTGGTGGACTTGATTCAGAACATGAGAAACCAAATTCTTTAGAAGTCAAAAGCAAGTTTTAAGAACTTAATTCATAAAAAAAAAAAAAATCCCAAATATTTTTATAGTCTTTCTTAAAAATCTTCCCCACTTCATTGGTCATAG
>NW_011450049.1:0-563 GCF_000754665.1 Bison bison bison | reverse complement strand
TTGATCTTTGTTAATTTGATTAATATGTGTCTTGGGGTGTTTCTCCTTGGGTTTATCCTGTTTGGGACTCTCTGGGTTTCTTGGACTTGGGTTAAATTTAAATTTTAAAAATTAAAAAAAAATCTAGTGATATATTTTCAGAGCCTGTGAGCTATTGAAAACCCTAGTTCACTTGGTTAAGAATTTCTTTTTGATATCCGCTCTTAAAGAATATGGTCACCACATTTTAATTTGCAATTTTTTCTGCAAATTTTTTTTTTTTTGGCCATCAAAAATATCATTCTGCTGGTCTCGGTTCTCTTGTTGCTGTAGAGAAGTTAGCTGCCTGTTCAAAAGTTACTGCTTTAAAAATGACACATTCTGCAGATGTCAATTTTCAGGTGTGTTTGCCTTTGAATTTCTGCGCGTTTTCTGTGATGCAGCTGATGGTGGTGTTCTAATTTACTCTATTAGAATTTCTTAATCTTCTCAACTTTTGGAATCGTGTTTTACTTAAATTCTGAGAATTCTTAGTCCTCTCTTTCTCAAATGTTGCTACTATATGTGTATATATATATTTTTTT
>NW_011450048.1:0-563 GCF_000754665.1 Bison bison bison | reverse complement strand
GGGGCAGCACATGAAACCTTAGTTCCCCACCAGGGATACAAACCCTGCCCCCTGCAGTGGAAGCTGGAGTCTTAACCGCTGGCCACCAGGGAGTGCCCCCAAGAGAGGTCCTTGTGGGTGATGTGGAGGGCAGAAAGGAAAGTGCAGCTCAGCTGTGGGGTCACTTGATGCTGCCGAAACTGCCTCACTTTCCCCTGGAGCTTCCTTCTTCTCCAAACCCTGCTCCAGGTGTGGGTGTTTAGCTCCCTGAAGAAAGCCCTGCCTTTGTATTCCTTTCCTGCTGCAGGATAGCCCACCCCACCACAAGCGCTGGAATAAGAACTGACACAGGTGTGTCCTGTCAGCTCCACCTCAAACTGGGTTCTGGCTGCTGCTTGCTTCCTCCTACGTTATATCCATCTTTCTTTCCCATCTGCCTGCTGTGGACTTCAAACTCCCAGTTTAGATGTGAATATAATAGCTTTTCAGAGACTGCTTAACCAGCTCCCCATTACACAAAATCAAATTACTGTAATAAATAGCTTGAATATGATGTGTTTGTGTGTGTGAAAAGCTATTATATT
>NW_011450047.1:0-563 GCF_000754665.1 Bison bison bison | reverse complement strand
TCATTGGTCAAGAAGGGAAAAACTACCTGCAGCAGGTAAATTTCTGCTGGAATTTCCAGTAAATTTCTGGAATTTCTCTAGTGCTCTGAGAGGCTTCTTTCATACTCTAACAATTACTGACTGACTCCTCTGGTTCTGTTTGGTGTTCTATGGACTGTCACATATTGGACATTCTACCCTTTTAAGCCTTGATTCTCTGATATACCTTCGTTCCATTTTCAGGCAGAAACATATTCCCACAGCTTAGAGATGGGAATACATGGTTCATCTTTTAGAGTTAGGGCCTGACACCTGATGCAGGAACTGAGCTCATTTAGAAGAACAGTGCATTGAATCAACAGCTCTCAGCATGGGTTTTAAAATTCGTACAAGAGATTCTGGGGAGCCTTCAGATAATCTCTTGAAGTACTAAATATAGTTCTTCAAATTCCACAGTCATCTCATGTTTGGGGCCACTTCACTAGCATCGCCAGGTAACAGCTTTCCAAGAAAACGGTAGTAAGTGTGACCATATGACTTACTTTTTCAACGTCTGTTCGTGGATGTTACAGACTGTAAAATTA
>NW_011450046.1:0-563 GCF_000754665.1 Bison bison bison | reverse complement strand
TCTATGTACATATGTATGTGTTAGTCGCTCAGGTGTGCCTGACTCTTGGCAACCCTATGAGCTGTAGCCCGCCAGGCTCCTCTCTCCATGGGATTCTCCAGGCAAGAATACTGGAGTGCATTGCCATTTCCTTCTCCAGGGGATCTTCCCAACCCAGGGATCAAACCTGGGTCTTCTGCTTTGCAGGCAGATTCTTTACCCTCTGAGCCACCAGGGAAGCCCATTCATCACTAGCTATTCAATAAATATTGCTGCCTGTTGAGGATATCAGAAGCTACACAAATATGTTACATGTAATGGTCTTCTACATTTACTTTTTGGTGTATTCATTCCAAGTGCTGAAGTCAATTTTTACTCTAATACTATATATTCTATATATTTTGCTATGTTCCAGATTTGGGACTTTCAACTAAGGTAATTAGTTAATCTATTATTTTATTATTCTTCTGGCTAAAAATGTCTAGGTATATGTCTTTAGGTATAATGTTTAGTTATGTGTGCGTGTGTGCATGCTAAACCACTTCAGTCCTGTCTGAATTTTTGTGACCTTATGGACTATAACC
>NW_011450045.1:0-563 GCF_000754665.1 Bison bison bison | reverse complement strand
ATTATTATTTTGGTTTTTTGATTAATTTTTATTGGAGTATAGTTGCTTTGCAATGTTGTGTTAATTTCTACTGTACAATAAAGTAAATCAGCCAAAACATATACATATATGCCCTCTCATTTCAATTCCTCCCCATTTAGGTCATCACAGAGCACTGAGTAGAGTTCTCTGGTCTATAAAGTAGGTTCTCAGTTAGTTATGTATTTTATACATAATATCAGTAGTGTATATAAGTCAACTTCAATCTCCCAATCCATCCCATCCCTTCCTTCCCCTCTGGGTTCACATGTTTGTTCTGTACATCTGTGTCTGTATTTCTGTTTTGCAAATAAGGTCATCTACACCATTTTTCTAGATTCTACGTATATGCATTGTATGTTTTTCTCTTTCTGGTTTCATTCTATACGACAGTTTCTAGGTGCATCCACGTATTGTATTTATGATCTTCCTAGGCATACTTTGGCCACCTGATGCAAAGAGCTGACTCGTTTGAAAAGACCCTGATGCTGGGAAAGATTGAAGGCGGGTGGAGAAGGGGACAACAGAGGATGAGATGGTTGGAT
>NW_011450044.1:0-563 GCF_000754665.1 Bison bison bison | reverse complement strand
TTAGACATACACTTGAATGTGATATCAAGGTGTTATAGGTGAAAACAATAGCATCTTCTGTACAGTGTTAACTGAGATTGTCCCATGTGAACTGAACTGAACATATGGTCTCCCTACTGTTGACCTCATATATTAGGAATGCATTTTTCTTTCTCTCCGTGAGTTGAATATGAATCTGAAAAATTCAAAACAGTTAAATTTGGAGGATGTAAATAAAAATGTCCATTATTAGATTTCTACTAAGATCCTCTCTTGATGTCTTGCTCATATAATCCACAACCATGTAGAAGCTCAGTGGTTTGTGTTGCTATCTTCCTTTATCCAATTATATTTGCTCCATCTGTACTTTCTTGTGAATTTTCTCTAATTATCAAGCACACATTTAATTAAGCACCTTTTTAGTCACTTAGCATGAAGTTGTAAAGTTGAAAGAGTGAGAATCAGTCATATGAGACGAATAGCAAAAAGCATGAAATAGACCCACCTGTTCAAAACTGGGTAGCTTCTGGAATATAGGACTTATTCACGTTTTGCTTCCTAATCTTTCTGTTGTACAGGGCCAG
>NW_011450043.1:0-563 GCF_000754665.1 Bison bison bison | reverse complement strand
CTGTGTAATACTTCATTTGTTATGAGACTCGGATATATATTTGATGTTAATTAATGTTTATTTTCCAGTAGAAAGATTTCTGAATGTACAAGTTGCACACATCATTTGTTTTTGCAGTTCCAAGTCCAGCATCTCAATAATACTAATAGCAGCAACAATAATTAAAAAAAAATTGTGTTCTTAGTAATATCTCCAAGTCCAATGAGATATAGTATTTCTGAAGTCTTATGTTATTAAACCAATGCCCAGGGACAGTGATGATTATGTTATAAGCTCACTTCAATGCTCTATTTTTTTATTGTCATCTTCTCTGAAGAACCCTAAGCACTAAAGTAGAAATGATCAGATAGCTGAGGGTGTGCTGAAGAAAAGTAGCTCAGGCTGTTGGCATTGTATCTGCTCAGCGGGCTTGTAAAGCACACACTCAGGTAATAATGTTAGCAGTAAAGGAAATGAAAGTGACAGAAAGAATATGAAGGCAAGAGGATGTCAACTGATGTGTAATACTAATGGGAACAATTAAAGGAGAAAAGATCAGTTCAAATGAGAATAAACCTAAGTAT
>NW_011450042.1:0-564 GCF_000754665.1 Bison bison bison | reverse complement strand
CCTGGTGGGCTGCCATCTATGGGGTCGCACAGAGTTGGACACGACTGAAGAGACTTAGCAGCAGCAGCATACTCCTCCTAGGTGATGTGATGCCCATCTTCCCCAACAGCCCAAGTTCCTGGAGGAAGACCTGGTCTTGCTCATCTTCTGTCTCCCACAGTGCCCAGGATACTGGTTCAGCACCTAGTGGGTACCAAGAAAACCATCCCTGAGTTAAGTGCCTGGATCTGTGGCCTATATAATCTGAGATAGAAATGCATTGTTTACATTGAAGCTTCTCCTCTCCCAGGCTCCTCCTTTCCTGCATGGAGACTAATAGCTCATGTAAATAGTATTAATCTTCTGGAAGAGCCAGCTGCCTTGGCAGAGGAGCCACAAGGCTCTCAGCTCAGGATCTCCCTGTACGGGAGAGTTGGCTGCAGCATCTTGGCTCAGCATGGCCCTTCTGCACCTCGTGTCATTCATCATCCGTGGAACTAATGGCCTGTCACTGTTAGAAACATGTCTCTGCTTTTGGCATCAGCATCTTGAGGGAAGAGTTTAGTGGACTTTCACTGGGGCGGG
>NW_011450041.1:0-564 GCF_000754665.1 Bison bison bison | reverse complement strand
TATTAAAGCATCTATAATTTTAATTTTAAAATAAATTATTTTAAATAAAATTTCTATTGTAAATACATTTTTTAAAGTGTTGATTACTAGTTTTGTATTCTGCTTGTTAATTTTAGTAAGCTATTTTAGAGAAAAATAAATATTTTTGAAACCATATGAAGATAATTTTAGTTTGTGCTCTTATCTCAGACTCTGTAAATAATATCGATTCTCTGTCAGTAGATTTGGGGGTAAAAGGGATGGAAGATGAAGACCTGTATATTTTCACTGCAGTGAAAGTAAAGTGATCTGCAGACACTAACGTTCAGATGGACAGTTCAAGAATGGTTCAGTAGTAGCAGCACGTAGGCCTAGCTGCTCCAAGGCATGTGCGATCTTAGTTCTCCAACCAGGGACCGAACCTGTGTCCCTTGCACTGGCAGGCAGATTCTTTACCACTGAGCCACCAGGGTAAGCCCCACATGCTGCTTGCATGCCTGCATGCTAAGTTGCTTCAGTCATGTCCAACTGTTTGCAACTCTAAGGTCTGTAATCTGCCAGGCTCTTGTGTCCATGGGATGACCC
>NW_011450040.1:0-564 GCF_000754665.1 Bison bison bison | reverse complement strand
GCCTACTAGGCTCCTCCGTCCATGGGATTTTCCAGGCAAGAGTACTGGAGTGGGGTGCCATTGCCTTCTCCGTGTTCTTTCTAAGTTGTGAGCAAATAATTGGGTCAGCGAGCAGACAAGATTATGAAGACAGAGGCTTTTTCAGACTTCAAAGCAAAATAGGACAGTAACCCTGAGGACCTCAAGACACCAAGCCCACCCCAGCAGTCCTGGCCCACTGGACCCATGCAGAGGAGGACCTCTGGGTAAGAACCTGCAGAAATCACAGTCTTATCAGTATAAAAGGCCTTAGAGCAAAATGTGTATTAAGACTCAGAACACAGTAGTTGCTCCATACATGAGCAATGATTTTTCTTACTATTATAAGATGACTCCAGCTCTGAACTTGTTCCTCATGTGGAGTTTGCTGCTTAACCTCTCTGTGCTTCATGTAGCTCCCACATCTATCAAATAGGGGCAAGCACCCCACAGGTGCTTGTTGAAGATTAAATAAGACAAGTTTGCTCCTTGGAAGAAAAGCTATGACAAACCTAGATAGCATATTAAAAAGCAGAGACATGACAT
>NW_011450039.1:0-564 GCF_000754665.1 Bison bison bison | reverse complement strand
GGGATCTTCCCAGACCAGGGACTGAACCCGCGTCCCCTGCGTTGGCAGCTGGATTCTTAACCACTGGGCAACCCGGGAAGCCTCCCTTTGTGAGATTGTAATGCCACAACTGTACTATACGTGTTTCTGTCTGTATTGTGGGTGTTTCTGTCCTTTATGCCTAAGTGGTTTTTTTTTTTGGTTCCCTTCCGCCAGAACCAGCTTTCACCCCCAGGGGGCGGTGTTGCTCTGTTGGGAATGCACACCCACAGGCTGGCTCTTCGCTAGTGACACGGCTCTTCTCCGCGTCCTCACTGCGCTGTAGCTAAGGCAGCCTGTGTTTGAACACTTTCTTAAAAGTTGAGCATACCCTAGCACACAGCACTGCACTCTAGAGTGCAGTACACGTCCCAGCCCCCAAACCTGAATACAGATGTTCCCTCTGAGAGCCCCAAACTGGGAGCGACCCAGATGTCCTTCGAGGGGTGAACAGGTAAACAATTTCATACCCACACAGTAGGCTGTTGAACAATTATGCAAATCAGAGAGGCCAGACCAACAAAGTGCTGTGTGAGCCCATGTATG
>NW_011450038.1:0-564 GCF_000754665.1 Bison bison bison | reverse complement strand
GGTTCCCAGGTGAATAGTGTTAAGGTAATTACATTTTGGTGTAATCTTAGCAAAACTGAAAAAGAAATGTACTGAATTCAAATGCAATGGGGAAATGCTATGCTTTGTGATAACACAGGTCTTTGTTCCTCTTCAGAAGCACTTTCATCACCTACATCAGAAGAGGGAGGTGAGATTTCAGCGGAGTACATCTGCTGCTCCAAGGGGTGTTTGAGAAGAGGTCATGCTCTTGCTGTATGGGTCACTCTTCAAACCTTAAGCAGCAGCACCTTGAAGCTCCCTCCTTAAATCATACCTAAATTATTTTGCTCAGGTTGTGCAAAAGGATACTGCAGTGTAACTCCTGTAAAATCAAAAGGAAGCTCAGACCAACCCACACAGGTTGGCTTTATCTTTTAATATGTTAAAAGCAAAATCCTGCACCTGTGTTAATTGCTACTCCCAAGACGATAGACTGGGGACAAGAAAATGAGCTGAGCTTTAAAACTGCATTCAGAGCAGAGACCTCAAGAGACAAAGTTAGTCAAGAAAGATTAAAAAAAAAAAAAAAAAAAACCTTCCAGG
>NW_011450037.1:22667-24442 GCF_000754665.1 Bison bison bison | reverse complement strand
ACTTCCACAGCCTTGTGTTATGGGTTAGCCCAGAACACAAGGCTGTGGAAGTTTTACCCAGGCCTTCTCCAACAACATATACCTTAAACTTAAAAAAAGTATGTTCTTGAGCAAGAGATATTGCTTACGAGGCCTACATGACTAAGGCAAAATAACGTATAAAGAACGGGAAAAATGTTTTCTGCCTCCTCATTCTCAGGGTCCCTGGACTCTCTACCAACCTGCCTAAATGTAACTCTCTCAATACTGGATATTATTTTACAGTTTGAATTTAATTTAATTTTTTGTTTTAATTTTAAAGTTATAAAAACTGTATGTAGTTTTAGTTAACTTACTAACATCAATTAATTTATTTTAAATGCCACACATAGGTATGAATTTCCATCAGTATTTTTTTACAGTGGAAATCAGGAAAATAAAAATAAGAAATTGCCTGCTTTTGCCTTCAAGTGTTTTAGTTATGAAAAATAACTTTAATTGTCAAGAATGATTTTTAATACAAGTCTCTCCTGCTGGCCCTAGCAGCATGTGCAGCGACACAACACCCCCAACCAAGGCACCATGGTGTGGCCAGCACCCCTGGCCATGCTGCCCTTCTCAGACACTACACAAACACTGAGCCTGCTGTGCTGCTTGAGCCACCTCCGAGCCAAGCTTAAGTTCCTGAACGTTACCTAGGAGGCTGTGGACAGGTGTGACTTCTCAGTGCATCATATCATCTTGGCAGCTGCCAACCTGTACTTCCACTCGATTTTCTGGGCAGCTGGTGCATGCAAGGTGGCTAATAGAGAAAGAATAAATAGTACAGAAAAATTATCTCCAGTGTCATCCTGGTTTCCAAAAGCCTTTTATAAGACTATACTAGACAAGAAACATAGTTTAATAGATACATTTGTTATTTTTTTTAATTTCAAGAAATAAAAATATGCAATGATTTAAGCTGAAGTCAGTTTAATTCATCATTCTTTCTTACACTCATGAAAAGTTTATTCAGATTCATAAACAACTCCAAATGCTTAAAAGTAGGAAATAACCATCTGGTCCGATGACTGTAAAGAGGCAATAGATACACATCCCAGGGTCATCAGCATGAAATCTTTTTTCTGGGATAATGACTCTTTCTGGGAAGTAATATTTAAAAACAAAGTAGGAAATGAATGTGGGTTAATTTAGTTGTGTTGCTGCATTTAACTCACCTGATGGAAGTATATTTTTTGTTCAGTGGTTGGTAGAATGGCAGCAAGTTGATCCAGTCTTTGATTATATTCAGTTTTGTAACCATATAGAAGCTAAGCTAGTAGCCTATGGCATAAATATGTCTTCTTGTGATTTAGATCAGCACTATTATTTTAAGATCTATCTATCTCTCTATTGCTCCATCTCTCTCTCTCTCTCTCGCTCTGTGTCAAGTATCATCTACCTACTCATGCCTACTTTTTGTCACTCTTATCTATGCACCATTATCTCTTACCTGGGCAATTATAACAACCTCCAAATCTGTTTGCTGCAAATTTTTGTCTTCTAGAGTTGATTCTATTTTATTAAATGTTCTTCTGGAATGTGGTATGTATATTATGATTCAATAAAAATTTCACAGATTGTAAGTATACAGCTCAATAAATTTAAAAATGAACACTTAGAAAATACATAGAAAATTACTAACACCTCAGAAACTAATTTTGTACCTTGTTCCAATCACAAATGGTTA
Source organism: Bison bison bison (assembly GCF_000754665.1). NCBI lineage: Eukaryota > Metazoa > Chordata > Mammalia > Artiodactyla > Bovidae > Bison > Bison bison. The sequence continues at coordinate 22,734 of NW_011450037.1, read as the reverse complement.
ATGTCAGGTCCATGAATCAAGGCAAATTGGAAGTGGTCAAACAAGAGATGGCAAGAGTGAATGTCGA
>NW_011450037.1:18513-19235 GCF_000754665.1 Bison bison bison | reverse complement strand
ATATATATATGTATGTATCCATTCCCTCATGAGACTGCCTCCTTTCCTGTGATCCCCACCCTCTTGTTCATCACAGAGTGCCCAGAAGGGCTCCCTGTGTTATTTAACAACTTTCCACTATCTATTTTACACACGGTAATTGTATATATGTCAATATTACTTTCTCAATTAGTCCCAACTTCACCTTCCCGTGTTGTGTCCACAAGTCTTTTCTCTGCCAGGTTCATCAGTACCGTTTTTCTAGTTTCTGACGTGATTCCAGATATATGAGTTAATATACAACATTCTTTTTCTCTTTGTGACTTTCTTCACTCTGTAAAAGAAACTCAAGTTTCATTCACCTCACTACCCCTAACTCAAATTAATTCTTTTTTATGGTTGAGTAATATTCTATTCTATAAATGCACCACAACTTCTTTATCGGTTTATCTGTCAATGTACATCTAGGTTGCTTCTTTTAGGTAAGAATTTAGGCATGAGCCAGGGGGTGAGCTGGCTGAAAGGGGTTAAAGCTGATCTCTAAATTCCATCCCAGACACACCCAGGAGAGCTCACAGATATGCTACAAATTAACCACATAGACTTTTCAACTCCTTCCATGTTACTCTCTGCAAAGTATTGGGTAGGTCATCAGCTTCCTATTTCTGGAAGGTGTGCTCCTTTCACAAGCTCTGTCTGGGCCCACAGTGTTGCAGCTGACTCTCTAGAGGGAAATTTATAGA
>NW_011450037.1:13621-14481 GCF_000754665.1 Bison bison bison | reverse complement strand
ACTCTTATATCTATAAATCACTAGTGGAAAAAACATAGGTTTGACTATATGGTCTTTGAGAGAAAAGTAATGTTTCTGCTTTTTAATATGCATATCTGACGTTATTGATATTTCTCCCTGCAAACTTGACACCAGCTTATGCTATATTCAGTCCGGCATGTCACATGATGTACCCTGAATATAAGTTAAATAATCAAGGTGAAAATATACAGAATTGACATAGCCATTTCCCAATTTGGAACCAGTCCATTGTTCCACATCCGGTTCTAACTGTTGATTCTTGACCTGGATAAAGGTTTATCAGGAGGCAGATAAGGTGGTCTGGTATTCCCATCTCTTGAAGAACTTTCCATAGTTTGTTGTGATCCACACAGTCAAAGGCTTTAGTGTAGTCAATGAACCAGAAGTAGATGTTTTTCTGGAATTACTTTGCTTTTTCTATGATCCAATGGAAGTTGGCAATTTGATCTCTGGTGCCCCTGCCTTTTGTAAATCTAACTTCAACATCTGGAAGTTCTTGGTTCACATACTGTTGAAGCCTATCTTGGAGAATTTTGAGCATTAGTTTGCTCACATGTAAGATGAGTAAAATTGTGTGGTAGTTTGAACATTCTTTGGTATTGCCTTTCCTTGGGATTGAAATGAAAACTGATCTTTTCCAGTCCTGTGGCCACTGCTGAGTTTTCCAAATTTGTCAGCATATTGAGTGCAACACTCTAATAGCATCATCTTTTAGGATTTGCAATAGCTCAACTGGAATTGCGTCATCTCCACTAGCTTTTTTCATAGTGATGCTCTCTAAGGCTGCTTGACTTTGGACTCCAGGATGTCTGGATCTAGGTGAGTGATCACACAATCGT
>NW_011450037.1:9236-9507 GCF_000754665.1 Bison bison bison | reverse complement strand
AGGATGTACTCTGCATATAAGTTAAATAATCAGGGTGACAATATACAGCTGTGATGTACTCCTTTTCCTATTTGGAACCAGTCTGTTGTTCCATGTCCAGTTCTAACAGTTGCTCCATGACCTGCATATGGGTTTCTCAAGAGGCAGGTCAGGTGGTCTGGTATTCCCATCTCTTTCAGAATTTTCCAGTTTATTGTGATCCACACAGTCAAATGCTTTGGCATAGTCAATAAAGCAGAAATATATGTTTTTTCTTGAACTCTCTTGCTTT
>NW_011450037.1:3931-5650 GCF_000754665.1 Bison bison bison | reverse complement strand
CACCTCAAACCTAGGGACACATATGGACTGAAAGTGAAGGGCTGGAAAAAGATATTTCATGCAAATAGAGACCAAAACAAAGCAGGACTAGCAATATTCATATAAAATTTAAAAAAGACTTTGACATAAAGACAATGATGAGACAAAGGAGGAGACTACATAATGATCAAAGTATCAATCCAGGAAGAAGATATAACAACTATAAATATATGTGCACCCAACTTAGTGTCACCTCAGTATGTAAGGCAAATGCTAATAAGTATGAAAGGAGAACTTAACAGTAACACAATAATAGTAGGGGATTTTAATACCCCATTCATATATATGGATAGATAAAACAAACAGAAAATTAACAAGGAAACACAAGCTCTAAATGATACAATTGTAGTACTAATTGATATCTATAGGGCACTCCATCCCCCAAACAATGGATTTCACCTTTTCTTCAAGTGCACACAGAACATTCTCCAGGATAGATCACATCCTGGGCCATGAATCTAGTCTTAGCAAATTTTTAAAAACCTGAAATTATTTCAAGCATCTTTTCTCATCACAATGTGCTATGATTAAATGTCAAACATAGCAAAGAATTATTAACAGTACAAACATATGGAGGTTAAACACTATTATGAATAGCCAACAGATCATGGATGAAATCAAAAAAGAAATCAAAATATGTATAGAAACTAATGAAAATGAAAACACAACAACCCAAAACCTGTGGGACACTGTAAAAGCAGTCCTAAGGGGAAAGTTCATAGCAATACAGGCATACCTCAAGAAACAAGAAAAAAGTCAAATAAATAACCTAACCCTACACCTAAAGCACCTAGGAAAGGAAGAAATGAAGAACCCCAGGGTTAGTAGAAGGAAAGAAATCTTAAAAATTAGGGCAGAAATAAATTCAAAAGAAACAAAAGAGATGATAGTAAAAATCAACAAAGCTACAAGCTGGTTCTTTGAGAAAATAAGTAACATAGAAAAGCCATTAGCCAGAGTCATCAAGGAAAAAAAGGAGAAAATTCAAATCAATAAAATTAGAAATGAAAATGCAGACATCACAACAAACAGCAAAGAAATTAAAAAGATCATAGGAGACTACTATGAGCAATTACATGCCCCAAAATGGACAATTTGGAAGAAATGGACAAATTATTAGGAATCTATAACCTTCAAAAACTGAACCAGGAAGAAGTAGAAAATCTTAACAGACCCATGACAAGAACAGAAATCAAAACTGTATTCAAAAATCTTCAAACAAGGAAAAGCCCAGGATCAGAGGGTTTCACAGGTGAATTTTATCAAAAATTTAGAGATGAGCTGACACCTATCCTATGCAAACTCTTCCCAAAAATTGCAGAGGAAGGTAAGCTCCCAAACTCATTATTTGAAGCCACTACCACCATAATATCAAAACAAGACAAAGTTGCTGCAAAAGAAAGAAAACTTCAGGCCAATATCACTGATGCAATAATCCTCAACAAAATTCTAACAAACAGAATTCAACAACATATTAAAAAGAACTTACATCCTGACCAAGTGGACTTTATCCCAGGGATGCAAGGATTCTTCAATATTCGTAGAGCCAGAAAGAAAAACACCAATACAGTATACTAACGCATACATCTGGAATTTAGAAAGATGGTAACAATAACCCTGTATGCGAGACAGCAAAAGAGACACTGATGTATAGAACAGTCTTTTGGACTCTGTGGAAGA
>NW_011450037.1:0-564 GCF_000754665.1 Bison bison bison | reverse complement strand
TTAAAATAAGTAATTTTTTTTTAAAGAAGTATCGATCTGGCAAACTGTTCAATATGTCCATATTGTAAATGTAGTTCCCTGTATCCCACAGTTCACAACTCTTATGTAATCTTGGGAGAAATCCTGTCCAATGCAGAATGGTTACTGTCCTGGAAATTAAGGATGTATTCTTTTGCATACCACTGGCTGAGGAATCCAAAAACCTTTTTGCTTTCAAATGGAAGGCTCCAGGAGAAAAACACTAACAAATGATCTGGACAGTTTTGCCTCAGGGATTTAGGGATAGTGCCCACGTTTTTGGACAGTCCCTTATCCAGGATCTCTTAGATATGAACCTGAGATTCAATGGGAAATATTTCAGTATTTAGATGACCTACTAATCTACTCCACAGATGAGGCAGCAGGTTACACTAAAACAGGCCGTAATCCAAGCACCTGGTTTGAGGTTGCCAAACTTAGAGAAAACATCCCATCCATATGTCCATGAGAAGGAAGGGATAACCTTGGGAATATTAACTCAAAGGTTGGGACCTGAGCCTCAGCCTGTAGCTCACTTATCCAAGA
>NW_011450036.1:0-564 GCF_000754665.1 Bison bison bison | reverse complement strand
TTTTAGTATCACTGTGAGTTACTATCACTTATTTCTAGGTGGTATCTTTTCCAGATTTGGCATTTTAGAGCACTTCCTTCATTATTCACACTAAGATACCTTAATTTGAGAGATGTGTTTACCTCCTCACTCGACTACTAATGAATAAACTGATGTGTTTATTTTTGCATTTCACCTTCCCTTGAGTGAAATGAGAGCTAACATCTTTCTGGATCTTTAGTTACAGATTACAGATTAGCAGGTTTTTCTTTGTTTTCCATCTCCTTCTCCCTATGGGCATTAGAAAAGATTGTTGGAAATAAGGGGAAAAAATGTTTGTTTTATATTTCACTGAATGTTCTTATGCATAAGTTTTATTATTAAAGAAAATATTCAGTTCTGATACTGAAAATGATAACCAGTTTTTGTTCTGTTTAATAATTACGTGTTCCCTCTTTTAGTAGAGTGCTATGTAGGGAAATTAATTTTACTAGATTTTTGAGCAGTTTAAAAATTAGGCATAGCCTACATTTCATGTTAAAATGTATAACTTTTCTTTGAGGATGGCAAGATAATGGAATTTGT
>NW_011450035.1:0-564 GCF_000754665.1 Bison bison bison | reverse complement strand
CATGAGTCTGAGTGAACTCCGGGAGTTGGTGATGGACAGGGAGGCCTGGCGTGCTGCGACTCATGGGGTTGCAAAGAGTCGGACACGACTGAGCGACTAATCTGATCTGATCCTTTGGTTTTGATTAAGTAACCCTGAGGAATTTATAGGTTTAGATTTAGGCTTGCTTACATACCCCCAATGACTTTAGAGTCACCTTAGTCTAAAAACCTCTTTAATTAATTTAACATATGCAAAGAAGTTTTAAAATTGCTAAAATTAATTACTTTGAGAAAGAAATAGCATACATTTGAATACAGTGTTTTTACTTTATAATTCTTACTAGTAGCCCAAGTGAATCAGTGCTCGTGTCTTCCTGACTTTCCCTATTGTATGGATCAGTTGGTTAGCCTGTGATTAAAACACATTTCTGAGTTTAAAAGAATATGAACAGCTTTTGTTTGGCTGGATTTTTTATTACTAGTTTATTTCCTTCAGTTTGGGATTGAAACTCTTTTCAGCTCACTACATTCTAAGTAGAAACTGAAGTTTGGAAGTTTAGGAATATATTATTAATAAATTCCT
>NW_011450034.1:0-564 GCF_000754665.1 Bison bison bison | reverse complement strand
CATATAATGACTACCTGTCCCTTTTTCCAAATAAATCTACAGTTTAATCTCACTGTGTCTTCACTTTAAATCAGGACAGTGCAAAAGCCTTGCTACTGTAAGGCATTGACAAAAATGCATACAAGGTGATTCCCTTACCCTCAGCATTCACTCTTCCAAGCCTTTCTCCCTTTCCTCCTCCAGATCCCCAGGAAAGATAGATTATAATCTAAGGCCTCCTTCCACTTTTTCCTGTGAGTTTCAAAATAAAACCCTGCCCAATGTTGTTGTATAGCAGCAAACAGGAATGACTAACACTAATTTTATGGTGCCTAGGGCTCATTCTTTCCCTAGAAATGTACACAGACTTGGACCTGGACTTTCATTATTTCCATTCCCCAAAATAGTTTTAATAGCTGAGAACTAACAAACACAGTAGCTAAAAACCTCAGAAAAAAGATGCTCATGAAACAAAACAATCACCTGAAAAATACATACAACTATAACAGACAGACAGAATCAGGCAACAATACTACTTCAATCCTTTATTTCCTTAAAAATATTATCATGCTCCACACTGAGAAT
>NW_011450033.1:0-564 GCF_000754665.1 Bison bison bison | reverse complement strand
CTTGACCTTTTTTTTTTTTTTTTTTAAGTCTTAGAGTCCTATAGAGGGCCTTATAGACCCTGTAGGGGTCACATGGGGAGGCTTCCCATCCCCTACCCCTACACTTCCTCAGAGTTGCTACCCATTCATCTGTTTTTATATTGGACTTTTGCATAAAATGCATTTGAAAAAGGGAGTCTGTTGCTAGAGTAAGTTTGTAAAGCACTGGCCTGAAGGATTAGCAAATCCCTCCTGCTCTGACATCTCAGGAAGCTCAAGCTACCCAGGGAGCAGGGATCACGGAATGTGCTTTGACTTTGGCCGGGAGACTAGTCAGGAGAGTGTGTCCTGCTGAGGCTCGGGAGAAGCACTGAGCCAGGTGGAGTGGGGAGCAGGGAGGAAGCTAAGTGCTGTGCTTGGAACCCTGTAGAGCTCCAGGACCCAAGAGAAATGGGAAAGAGAAAAGGGGAACTAGAGGAACAAATACTGGAAAGAAGCAGAGCTGGTAGAATGCAGGGTCCAACAGCCAGATACTTCAGTGTTAGATGTGACTTTTCTTTCTATATCCTCCTTATTTGCAATTCT
>NW_011450032.1:0-564 GCF_000754665.1 Bison bison bison | reverse complement strand
GGTTGGCCACGTCTGACTCCGCTCTTAACTGTTGTTAGCACTGACGCTCTGCTTGGACGAGCAAACAGGTACACGCACAAAACTCGGTTTCCTCGGGGCCTCAGACCCGCCTTGTGGGCTTCTAACACGTGAACATGGCTGAGACACGCTGCTGACACACAGAGTGTGCTGGGACACGGCCTGGGAGGGTCGGGAAGGAGCTGTGGGCTTTTGCTCCCATTTCTAGATTGTTCGGTGTGTTTGGGGCCTATAGGTACGATTTTATAACAAGAATCATTCAAAATGATCAATCAAAATGCACAGTTACACAAGTTGGACATTATGTAAAGAGACAGAAAGACCCTGATTAGCATAACCTGAAGCCTTGAGATAAAAGACAAGAAAATCCCGTACAAAGAAGCACAAAAGCCTCAAAGACAAACCCCCTGAGGCCCAGGTCTCCTCCTATGGGACCTCCACCTGTGCCAAAGCCTGAATCCAGGGCCCTGTGCCCAGGCCCAGGACCTGCTCACCCCACTCAGGACAAGGGCTCGGGACGCGCCCACGTCCACCTCCAGGGCCCGG
>NW_011450031.1:0-564 GCF_000754665.1 Bison bison bison | reverse complement strand
CCCATTCGTTTCGAAAAGTATTACCTCTGAGCCTGGGGTTTTCTTTGTGGAAAGCTTTTTTTTTTTTTTAATTAAGGGTTTAATTTATTTAATAGATATTGGAATAGTTAAGATTCATACTCTTTGTCAGTTTTGGTAAATTATATGTTTTAGGAATATACCCATTTATCTAAATTTTCAAATGTATGGGCGTAAGATTGTTCATAACAACTTCTTATGGTCTTTAATGAAGGTGGGTTCTGTTGTGATGTCTCCTTATCATGCCTGACATTGACTATTTTTACCTTCTTTTTTCCTCTTGCTCAATCTTGCTAAAATTATTGACTTTTAAAATAAGTTTTATTACTTTTCCAAAGAATCCAACTTTGGGTTTTATTGATAATCCCTATTTTATATTTATGTCTTCGTTTATTAAATTCTGCCTTTATTTTTCCTTTCTTTGGGTTCAGCTTTTGTTGTTGCTATTCAGTTGCTAAGTTGTGTCTGACTCTTTGCGATCCCATGGACTGCAGCACGCCAGGCTTCCCTGTGCTTCACCATCTCCTGGAGTTTGCTCAAACTTGT
>NW_011450030.1:0-564 GCF_000754665.1 Bison bison bison | reverse complement strand
TTTCTTGAAGAGATCTCTAGTCTTTCCCATTCTATTGTTTTCCTCTATTTCTTTGCATTGATCGCTAAGAAAATCTTTCTTATCTCTCCTTGCTATTTTTTGGAACTCTGCATTCAAATCGGTATATGTTTCCTTTTCTCCTTTGCTTTTCACTTCTCTTCTTTTCATGGCTATTTGTAAGGCCTCCTCATACAGCCATTTTGCCACTAAGTGCAGTGGAAATACGCAATTTATTGAAAAAATAAATCGTAGCAATGGTAGGGAAAGTGATCCTACATCTCAGAAAGAGAATGGAGGCATGAATTGAGAAGCCTGCAAGAAATATTTAATAAAGACATACAAGAACTAAAGAACAAAGAAACAGAGATGAACAATAACTGAAATGGCAAATATCTTAGAAGGAATCAATACCAGAATAATTGAGGCAGAATAGATAAATAACCTGGAAGACAGAATAGTGGAAATTAGTGCCATAAAATAAAGAAAAAAAAAACTGAGAATAAATCAAGACAGTCTAAGAAACATCTGGGACAACATTAAATGCACCAACATTTGCATTATAAG
>NW_011450029.1:0-564 GCF_000754665.1 Bison bison bison | reverse complement strand
TTGAGGGGGGACTGTCCGAGCCACCCTAAGCCGGTCCCTGGGGTCCCTCGCGTCACTGCTTGGCCTTCTTCACGATGGTGCCCACGGCAGAGATAACGGTGGTCTTGGAGCCGCTGGCGCTGGTGGTCACGGTGACAACAGCTGGCAGGGTGGCCGTGGTGGTGAGGATGGTGGGCTGGGCTATGGTCGTCACCGGGATGGCTGAGTCCCACTTGCTCTTTCTCTTCTGGGCATCTGGGGACGAGGCCAGAGAGAAGTCAGGGCCCACCTAGGCCAGTGGTCTGAGACCAGGGAGCACAAACGGCAGGGACAGCCCCAGGAAGCCGAGGGCAGCTGGGGAGCCGGGACCCACCCCAGGCCCAGAGCGCCACCGCCCTGCTCCCGCAGATAAGGCGGGAAGGCCCTGGCTGCGTCTGCGGGGGAGGCGGGGAGCGGAGCCACTGTACCTGTGACGGCTGTGCTGGCCGTGGTGGTGGTGGTGGCCGTGGCGTTGGTCGTGGTGCCCTTCTTGGTGCCCGTCACAAACTCAATCTGGGGGTGAGAGGGACGTTCGTTAGGACCTGC
>NW_011450028.1:0-564 GCF_000754665.1 Bison bison bison | reverse complement strand
TTTAAATCAACCATTTAAATATGTTCAAAGAACTTAAAAAAAAAATCCATGTCTAAAGAACTAAATGAAAGTAAGAGAATGATTTATCATTAAATATAGAATACCAATAAAATATATAAATCATAGAAAAGAACCAAAGAGAAATTCTGAAGTTGAAAAGTGTAGTGACTGAAATAAAGAACTCACTAGAGGAACTCAGCAGCAGATTTCAGCAAGGAAAAGAATCAGTGAGCTTGAAAATAAGTCAATTGAGACTATCCATTTAGAGAAATAGAAAGAAAAAAAAGAGTGAAGGAAAAATGAGAGCCTCAGTGCCTTGTGTGATATCATGAAATATACCATCACATTCATGGGAATCTCAGAAGAAGATGAGAGAAAGGAAAAGGCAGAAAAATATGCTTTAAAAATAATGAAAACAAGCTATACACCTGAGAAGCTCATGAATTTGCAAAAGGATAAACTCACAGATCCACATCTATACACATCATAAAGAATAGCTGCCCAGAAGAATTTATATCACAGAGAATTACTTTAATTTTTAAAACTAAAAATTAGTATATAAAG
>NW_011450027.1:0-564 GCF_000754665.1 Bison bison bison | reverse complement strand
CTTAATGCCAACCACAGCTCCAGAGAAACTTTGTTCACAAAATAGGTGGCCAGCTTGTGGGCCACAGTTTGTTTTTTTTTTGGACTGCATTAAATATTAATCATCTCAAATACTGAGATTTCCAGCATCTTCAACTTCCTGTCCAAGGTGAACGCCTCAGTCATCTCACCCTAGTCGTCATTCCCTAATCTTAAGAGAAAGCTCAATGATGACACTGGTTCAAAATACAGTGGTTTCCATGACAGTGGGGTTGAGGGACCCAAAGCTTCCCTAGTGGGACTTGGTTGACCCCTTCTTCTACCTCCCTTTTACCTCCTTCATGTCCATACAAACCCAGGCACATTTCTGGAACCTCAGGGAAACCTCTAAGATTGGAGAGCATTCAGCCTGGGGAAACAGAATATTCAGTCTGGGGAAACAGAAATGTTTCATATGGAAATTTAATCCCTAAATAGGAAAAATAAAAGCATATTATCAGAGTAGTTTAATTCCTGTGTAGCTTATAGTGCAGAGATAAAAAGTTTAAATAATAGCTAAGTATTAATAGTTGTTTTCCAGATACAT
>NW_011450026.1:0-564 GCF_000754665.1 Bison bison bison | reverse complement strand
GTCCATGGGTACATGTGTGTGTCCCCGTGTTTGTGTGTCGTGTGCGTGTTTCCGTGTCTGTATCTGTGTACGTGTGTGAGTACACGTGTGTGTCCGTGGGTACATGTGTGTGTCCCCGTGTTTGTGTGTCGTGTGTGTTTCCGTGTCTGTATCTGTGTACGTGTGTGAGTACACGTGTGTGTCCATGGGTACATGTGTGTGTCCCCGTGTTTGTGTGTCGTGTGCGTGTTTCCGTGTCTGTATCTGTGTACGTGTGTGAGTACACGTGTGTGTCCGTGGGTACATGTGTGTGTCCCCGTGTTTGTGTGTCGTGTGTGTTTCCGTGTCTGTATCTGTGTACGTGTGTGAGTACACGTGTGTGTCCATGGGTACATGTGTGTGTCCCCGTGTTTGTGTGTCGTGTGCGTGTTTCCATGTCTGTATCTGTGTGTGTGTGAGTACACGTGTGTGTCCATGGGTACATGTGTGTGTCCCCGTGTTTGTGTGTCGTGTGCATGTTTCCGTGTCTGTATCTGTGTGTGTGTGGGTACACGTGTGTGTCCATGGGTACATGTGTGTGTCCCC
>NW_011450025.1:0-564 GCF_000754665.1 Bison bison bison | reverse complement strand
TAAAAGGGGGGGAATTTACTGGCTAATATATACCAACTGAAAGGGAGAAGGACTTGAGGCTAACTGCAGGATTTCAAGGTTGAATGAGCAGGAGGGTTCATCAAATATGGCAAATCTTGGTGTACACGTCACATGATACAAAGATGTGTTCCTGACAACTGGGTTGACTGAGCAACACCAAGGCTGTAATTACAGAACTGCTTGTTCTTGGGAGTTCTCTCTACTGATAGTGGTTCTCCTTATTAACTTTTAAATTCATGGTTGTTCAGGGGTTCTGACAAGTAAAACACTGAAATAGAGAAGGAAAGCTGATGACTTAAAATAATGGTGAAAGTGACTTTCTGCAGAGTGAGAACTGGGAGGAGGAAATTGCAACCCCCTCCAGGATGTTTGCCAGGAAAATCCCATGGACAGAGGAGCCTGGTGGAGGCTGGTGGGCTACAATCCATGGGGTCACAAAGAGGTGGATACAAGTGAATGACTGAGCACACACACACATGCAAAGTAAGGAATTCTGTGATGAGAACAATTATTTTCTAACCTACCAAGTCAAGATCATATTTG
>NW_011450024.1:0-564 GCF_000754665.1 Bison bison bison | reverse complement strand
TTACAATCATCTGTAAATAATTTTAAGTACTTATGAGGGGTTCAAATTGAGTAAAGTGTAAAAGTATAAATCATTAGCAGGTTATTGAATATCTCAGGGCTTATGAAATGTAGTTAAATTTGTGAAAGAAATAACTGATAAAAAATTAGGGTACACAGCTGGCCACCAAATGCAAAGTCAATCTGCTATTTAACCTTGAAAACAAAATCAGTTTTGCATATTACCACTAATACATGTAGGGAGTGGAACCATGAGTCATTGAATTCCAGGGGGAAAGGAAGGCAGAGTGTTGACAATGTTAAGAGAGTATTCTTGTAGGCATGCTATGTGCATGTTTGATGTTTTGCCGAGTAACAATAATTGTTCAGTGTTGAAGAAGATGATTAAGAAAATACAAGGATAGAGTTTAATGCAGTGATCTACACTTTGGCACATTAAAATTTTCAGTGATTACCTTTATGTTAGTTTACACTGCTGGCTTTGGTGCCCTTGAAGATTTTAATAAGTGACCAAAATATATCTGTGCAGTTAAGGCTCGCTTTTGACTATTGTTATTGAAGCCTG
>NW_011450023.1:0-564 GCF_000754665.1 Bison bison bison | reverse complement strand
CAACAGGGATGGGTGTAAAGTAGCCGAAGGTAATCAACTGGGTGACTGTCAAACCAGAAAAGCGGAACTTTACAAAACCCCTTCACTGCAGAGGCCTTTGATCTAGACAGGTCCTGTGGAACAGGAAAAACCACAATATACTGAGGAAAAATTAGAAAGATATGAGAAAAGAGGAGCAAAGATTACTGATAAAAGATGGTTACAGTCGGAAGATGGACGATTAATAATTCCTGAAAATGCTCAGTGGAAAATTCTTACGGGTTTACACCAGAGTTTTCATTTGGGTGCAGAGAGTACTTACCAGATGGCTTCTCATTTGTCTGACGGTAAAAATGTAATGAAAACTTTAAAGAATATTATTAAAAACTCTGAGGTTTGTCAGAAAAATAACCCAGAGACTGGAAAGCTAGCAAAATATGGATTACAACGAAGTGGAAAATATCCTGGAGATGACTGGGAAATTGATTTTACTCATATGCCAAAAGCTAATGGATATTCTTACAAATTTGGGTGGATACTTTTACTGGATGGATTGAGGTCTTTCCCTGTAGTAGTGAACAGGCT
>NW_011450022.1:0-564 GCF_000754665.1 Bison bison bison | reverse complement strand
TTATCCAAATGTCACACCAATACTCCACAGAAAGATTACACGACTACAGCCCATGAGCCTGCCTGAGACAAACGCTAAGCTCTGCACCATAATGTGACAGTAATCCATGCAAGTCTGATAAACATGTTTTCAAAACCAGTTCATTATAATAATACACTACTTCTGACTTTAAGTCATGACAGTGACAAGAGTCAGAAATCTTCCTTCAAAGGGAAAAAAATTCCTCTTTATTATGGATATTTAACATACCAGGATCAATCTATGCTAACTTAATAACAGTTATGCTAAATTTCAAAACAATGCATTCTCAAAATACTTTCAGGTTATCTATTATTGGCCTCCCTTGTTTCTCAAAATCCCCTCTTCATTTGGGTAAAATGGTATGATGTCACAACAACCTATGAAATTATGTAACTTAATTGGCATCATCTATGCTTTTAAAACGACATAAATGACAAATGTCTAGCTTTAATAATGACACAAGTAGAACATTAAAATTAAACCTAAATAAAAATATAAACCTAAGTTAAATTAAAAAAAAAAATAAAATAAAATAAATATAAT
>NW_011450021.1:0-564 GCF_000754665.1 Bison bison bison | reverse complement strand
GTGTGTGTGTGTGTGTGTGTGACTCCCCGACCACAGTCCCGTCTGCGTGCTGTCACCACAGCTCCGGTTGGTGGGTCCGGGCCTCACCAAGCAGGGTCCCTCATGCTGGTGCCGTGGCCTAAACCGTCTTCAGTCAATGTGGGAGATGAGACCTTGGCTCCACAACGGAGAGAAACACGGGTCCTGTGGACCCGGGATTTCAACAGGGAGGATTCTGAGCAGTACCTGGCCAGCAGCCTGGCCTCTAGCAGCTCAGGTACATCCTTGATGAGTGAGCGGTGCAGACACGGACACCTGGGGCCAGGCACAGGGGATGGGAGCAGCGCACTGGGGCCCACACGGGTTCTCTCTGACAGGAGGGCTCCAGTCAGCCCCAGGAAGAAGGGGGTGATGAATGGAGGGCAGCGCGGTCAGCTGGGACCCAGCTCCATGCCCCGACCCGGGTGCCGGGGCATCAGGGTCCCAGTAAAGATACAAAAGTGAAGCTGCTTCAAGTATAAAAAAATAAGTTAATTGACAAAGAGGGTCCCCAGAGGCTGCATCTCCCAGGCACCCGGGTCGGGG
>NW_011450020.1:0-564 GCF_000754665.1 Bison bison bison | reverse complement strand
TCCAAAGAAATATAGTAAGAATTATTCAAATTGTGGTGGTGGTGATGATGATGATGATGATGATGGTGACGGGAACAATGTGCCAGACACCACGTACAGTGGTGAAGAATTCACAATCATTTTTCTTAGAAGGAAACCTAGAGAAATAGAAAGGCTGAAGAAGTTTAACATTATAGTGTAAACATTCTGTTAATAAAAACCTGTGATAATTCTGAAATTTAACTCATAAAACCCACCAATAAATTTAAGCTTTCTTGAATGATTTGCATGCTAAATCAAAATGTGAGCATGTTGAGCTACTTTTAGGTGCTTTGTTTTGACAGAATCCCTAGGAGAGTTTGGGATGTAATGCAAAGTTCCAGGGTCTATCTCATCCAGCTTTGTGTTGAGATCTCCTCATCTGTAAAAGGAACTTGCTGAATATCATGTTTTCTTCAGTTTATTGCAGGCTGATATTTAATGCTCTACTACTACTACTACTACTACTAAGTCTCCTCAGTCGTGTCCGACTCTGTGCGACCCCATAGATGGCAGCCCACTAGGCTCCCCCGTCCCTGGGATTCT
>NW_011450019.1:0-564 GCF_000754665.1 Bison bison bison | reverse complement strand
TTTCACCAAAAAAAAAAAAAAAAAAAAAAAATTAAATGAGGAGAGTGACCGTACATATTTGCAGGATTTACTCAGTTTAAAAATGGTTTTTTGTTTAGAGTTCATTTAATATTCTTAGTATTTGCATTATTATGCAGTAAACTCTGTCTCTTTCAGCATTCTAGCAGATTCTAGATTACCTTTAGACAGGAATGCTACCCAAGAGGTTTCTGCTTTGGTTGGGACGGTTGAACCAAAGGTTTTTTCAACCTTAGTATTTTAGATTCTTAGGAAAAAAATGAGAAAAGAGCATCCATAGGCATTTTAAAAAATGTGAAATGTTGGTAACCTATAAATAGAATTAAAATGTTTAGTTTTATTAGTTGTGATTATTTAAAATATTTTTACTTTTAATAAGCCAACATTTTGAAAATTAAAAATAAATTCTGATGTTTATTTAGTCAGATTCTTTGTATCCTGCTGGTTGAAACCATCTTTCCAAAAAATACTTTGTTAGATTTTCCAGGCAAGAGTACTAGAGTGGGTTGCCATTCCCTTCTCCAGGGGATCTTCCCGACCCAGGGA
>NW_011450018.1:0-564 GCF_000754665.1 Bison bison bison | reverse complement strand
TGCTTATAGACACATCATGAACTCCGCTCTCAGAGATGACCAATGCCACACACAATGTTTCCACCCTCACATGCCTCCACTTCCTGATGTGGAAGGAATACACTTGAGATACTTTTTTCTCTGGGACTCGTAACACCACACTTCCTGTTTGCACTGGGTGCCCCATGATCTCCGTTACCAGTCCCTCTTCCTCAGCTTGATCCCTGCAAGATGATGTGCCCCAGGCTTCTGTCCTGGCTCTTTCTTTCCTTTCTACTCTTTTGCTAATTTCATTCACCCTCATGGCTCTATATACTATCTACATGTGTGTTTGACAAATGGTAGTGAACATAGTCCACAGTGAGAAATGCACTTGGTAACAGATTGACACACACATACATACATGTGTTCATATGTGAGTGTATATATGTATGCACACATATAAGTCAAAGTTTCATGAACATGTGCTTATCTTTACTGAGGAAGACATATTATTACTGTTTCTATTTTATTTCGCTTTTGAGAAAAACACTGGTCATAGCCCAGTACAGTAGTTTCAGGACCTAGTAACAGGCCATGGCTTGT
>NW_011450017.1:0-564 GCF_000754665.1 Bison bison bison | reverse complement strand
GATGAACTGCCAGGTTTGCAGTTTGACTAAAGGCCTTGCCACATACATCACATTTATATGGTTTCTCTCCAGTATGAATTCTCTGATGAAGTCTAAGTTTCGCAGTCTGATTAAAGGCCTTGCCACATACATCACATTTATATGGTTTCTCTCCAGTATGGAGTCTCCGATGAACAGTAAGGTTTGCACTATGACTAAACGCCTTGCCACATACATTGCATTTGTATGGCTTCTCTCCAGTATGAATTCTTTGATGAACTGCCAGGTTTGCAGTTTGACTAAAGGCCTTGCCACATACATCACATTTATATGGTTTCTCTCCAGTATGAATTCTCTGATGAAGTCTAAGTTTCGCAGTCTGATTAAAGGCCTTGCCACATACATCACATTTATATGGTTTCTCTCCAGTATGGAGTCTCCGATGAACAGTAAGGTTTGCACTATGACTAAACGCCTTGCCACATACATTGCATTTGTATGGCTTCTCTCCAGTATGAATTCTTTGATGAACTGCCAGGTTTGCAGTTTGACTAAAGGCCTTGCCACATACATCACATTTATATG
>NW_011450016.1:0-564 GCF_000754665.1 Bison bison bison | reverse complement strand
TTCTGTTTTTATTTTTATTTTTTGTTTTTTGTTGTCTTCACATTTCTTAATCATTACCTCTGGAGCCAACCTTTTTGTGACTTAGGGAAGACCCGGGAGACTAAAGCAAAAACCTTTTACTTCAGAGGACAAGGGCAAAGGAACTTGTGTATGATTTCAAAAGCAAGTCATTTGTATTTAGTTTTAGTTTTAGAAAAAGTTGTTAGTATGTAAGAAGGGGAAAGATAGGGGAAAACTCTTCATAGATTGCAAACCAGTGGCTTCAGCCTGCTCTTTTGACTATTGTGTTGTCAAAAGATGCTGTTGTGATGCCATTGAAATGCATTGTTTATACACGGTGCCCTCTAGTGTTCTGAGGCTTTATCCTAAGTTGTATTAATAGTTTAACCCCATGTAGTATGATTTTTTTTTTTAAAGTATATTGTCTTTTGAGTCAACGATGTTACTACTGACCCATCACTTGCAAAACCAGGTACATTTTCATCATTTTTTTCTCTGTCCTATTTGTATTGTTGGCCCACTTTTGTGATATTTTGAACCGTAAATACAGGTTGATCTATTACT
>NW_011450015.1:0-564 GCF_000754665.1 Bison bison bison | reverse complement strand
TAGACGGCAGCCCACCAGGCTCCCCCGTCCTTGGGATTCTCCAGGCAAGAACACTGGAGTGGGTTGCCATTTCCTTCTCCAATATTTTACTGTGTATAAGCTATTACAATTTTGTATTTCAGACAGAAATCTTATGCAAATGTGTTTTTCCTCAAAAGGAATAAAAATACCCAGTTCTGAATGCTCTTACATTCTAATAACCAGATTTATCATCTTACAAGTTCCAATATTAATAAATTAGTAAATTGTTGACACATTCATTCATTCATTATATATGCATATATAATAGCACTCTGTTTTGAACTTAATTAGCTACTCTTTGATATTACAGTCTTCTTATGTAGTCATTCTTAACCTCCTCACATTAGCACCCTTGCTACATTTTATGCTAGTTTGTAGTGTTTGTCTGTGGTGAGACTAAATTTCAACAACACTGAGGCACCAATAAGACTAACTCTGAGTTGCACCCAGTTCTTGAAGAGCTTCCTGAAACTTCACCTGTTCCCTCTACTAATCTGCATGTACCAGTTCTGTATGTGGCTCTGCAGATGGAACCCTGCTCCT
>NW_011450014.1:0-564 GCF_000754665.1 Bison bison bison | reverse complement strand
TCTCTACTTGTCAGGCTTCCCTTGCTATGCTTCTGACCTCACCACTCATAGTAATTACATCCATCTGGCTGTTTTTTCTTGGTGTTGGCCTCTATTATTCTGAGTTATATCATAACTGTTGCTATTATTTTACCTTGTTCTGTAGTGTCATCTTCTAGCATTAGCCCTAGCCTACAGTGGAGATGCTCACCAAACTTTAAAATGATTCAGGTACCCTTCTTACTAGCATATTCCTTATAATTTCGGTAAACATGGTGAGTTTTCTGGCCCTTTGTGTTAAATTCGTTCTAGCACACCCACTTCTGTTAGCTTTTAAAAACCTTTTGCCACTATCTCATATGATAGTTCAGACAGTTCCGTTCACTTGATGTGGGCCATTATATATTTCCCAAACTTTTAGGAGCCATCCTAGTAGGGTGTTTGTACTATTCCATTGACAGAGAATTATATCCTGTATCCCAGGAGAGGATACATTGATAATGTATCCTCATGTCACATTCTTGTTCTGGCACTCCTGATAAACATCCCTCAGGAGCTAGTATCCAAATACACCCTACTGGCTCC
>NW_011450013.1:0-564 GCF_000754665.1 Bison bison bison | reverse complement strand
TTGGGAAGGTCCAAAGGGCATACCAAAGAGTTCTGTGGATTCCCTGTAGCACACTTTCTCATTTCCACCATTGATGCGGACATCTTGCTTCAGACTTCAAAAAGTCTTTTTGGTTGTGAATCTTGTAGCTGTTTCTTCATTTCAGCTCTGCTGTCAATTAAGGGAGCCTGTTGATTTCTAGACACAAAATAACTAATCACATCATGGGATTTGCCCCTGGGACAAACTTGACTGAAAGCTTTGGGGGATGGGGGTGCAGGAGAGTTACTGCAGAAATGCAAACAGCTTTGGCTTGAGTTCTAGACAAAACTGCCCTCTGAGTTCTTTGAGATGGGTTATTGGGCCAGCCTCTCTCTTTGCTTTTTCTTTGTTGTTGGAGCCAATGGGGGAGAACACAGTTATCTGTAAGAACCAGGTGGGTGACGTGATAGAGGTAGAGTTTGAAGTGGACGGTAAAGCAGACAGGACTCAGGCAGAAATGTGGGGTGGGATGAAGGATCCTAGGAGGGAGAGCACGAGGTGGGTTGGGAAAGGTGCTGAAATCTTCTGTGTCTGGAGTGGCTG
>NW_011450012.1:0-564 GCF_000754665.1 Bison bison bison | reverse complement strand
TCTCACAGATGCGGGTGAAAACGAAGTTACAATTCTTCATCTGTCACCTGACGCTATAATAGGATCTATTCACAATGTGGATGAAGAAGGAAAAGAGACAGACTTGGTTGGAGTACTCGGTATGTATGGCATTCTAAAATTCCCATTGCTATTGTCACGCCACGTGTCCATGCCAGAACTTTCATTCAGAAAATCACGAGGTGTTGACAATATTCACTATTCAGTGTACAAGGTCTTCATATTCGTGTTCACTGACTTGAGTATCCTGGAAGGTAATCTACTAAGAAACAGGGGCCAAAAATAATTCTCAAACATTAGAACATAGTCTCTACCTGTTGATATTAAAAAAAAATTATTTTATAGAGTATTTTTAAAAAAATATGTCAACTAAGCTCAAGCCATGGCTATGATAAGGCTGGCCTGAATTATATCATTTTATATCAGTTTTCTCATGCATTATAACTCCTGGAACAGAAACTTGTAAAATAAATCTTCATCCTGTTAAATTATCACAATACACTCTTCTTATGAACAGTGACATGACCCCAAATGACCACACAGAAG
>NW_011450011.1:0-564 GCF_000754665.1 Bison bison bison | reverse complement strand
CCATGCCTGGTACTAATCAAATATCGTCTCAAATTCTACCGAACCACAGTTGTCTCCCACTCTTACTGTGAGCACATGGCCATTGTGAAGCTGGCTATTGAAGATATACGGATCAACAAGATCTATGGTCTATTTGTTGCCTTCACTATCTTAGGATTTGACATAATCTTTATCACCTTGTCCTACATTCAGATCTTTATCACTGTCTTTCAACTGCCCCAGAAGGAGGCAAGATTCAAAGCCTTTAATACATGCATCACTCATATTTGTGTCTTCCTGCAGTTCTACCTCCTTGGCTTCTTCTCTTTCTTCACACATAGGTTTGGTTCTCACATACCACCATACGTTCATATCCTTTTATCTAACCTTTACCTGTTAGTTCCACCTTTTCTCAACCCAATCGTCTATGGAGTGAAGACAAAACAAATCCGTGACCATGTGCTAACAATATTTGTATGCTCCAAACATCTTAATCATTAGTGGATCTTTCTAAAGAAAATTTAGGTTAGTTCAAAGTAGCAACATCAATATGCTAAAAGCTAGGTCTTCTACACATTTCTACAT
>NW_011450010.1:0-564 GCF_000754665.1 Bison bison bison | reverse complement strand
TTTTTTTTTTTTTTTGTCAACCTTTCTTGCCCAAAGGGAAGAGTCGAGTTCAATGAAACATGACAAAGTGCTTTGAGATCTGAGGAGCAATTATATCAACTCGAAGTATTTCATGTAAAGTCAAAGGTGGTTTTATGTCCTTGAAAAAGAGTGTCAGTGCTCCCCTTTTATAGGTTTGTGCTTTGAAACAGTAGAGAAATCAAAACCCTATAATTTAATCCTTTTCTGCTTTGAGGGACACTTGCAAAGATTTGGGAAATAATAATACGATGCCTTGTGCTCTGAAGTCTCGCGTTATGTATCCCCTGTAGATTTCCTAAAATGAGACTGAGGCTACTGAGAAAAATATTGCTTTCTAAATGAAGCCAATACTTCTTGACAATTCTTCATTAACAAAATTCACAATTCAGGGGCACCTACTGAGCAGTGAGTGCAATGTATCGACAACTTGAGCTGTTACTGAAAATCTATATACCTGGAACAGTTACCCTCGCCAGGGTTAAGTGCATTAAAAAAAATTTTTTTTTAGGGGGTGCTGCTAACTCCCCAAGAGGGAAACTAACA
>NW_011450009.1:0-564 GCF_000754665.1 Bison bison bison | reverse complement strand
TTTTGTCTGTTTTTTGTTTCTTTTTTTTTTTTAAGATACTGAAACACAAATTGTCTTCCTGACAGGAGACAATCAGGAGCAAAGCACCTTTTCTTAAATCCTTCCAAAATCACCTAACACAAACCCAGAAAGCATAAGTTATTTCTGACACCCTATTCATATATCTTACATTTCCCCCATGGTGGATGTTCTCTCTCACTGTAACAAGAAATAAACTCAAAATTTTCAAATACAAATGTGTTTCCAGGGATTTCTGATTAGTTAGCATTGAATATCACCAAAAACTCTGTTATTCCATCTAAAAGGTAACCCTTCTGCTGACTTTGGATATTTTAACCTAGATTTTCCTAACACAGATCAAAAACAATCATAGATCAAATACTTTTTTTTCTTTTCCCAAAATTATATTTGGGAAATTCATGCATAACTTTTGAGGAGCTACCATCTTTTAAAAGTTTATTTAACATACAATGTTCCATTGAATGAATGTGCTGTTGGCTGTAAAGTCACTGAGTCATGTCCAGCTCTCTTGCAACCCCATGAACTATAGCCCACCAAGCTGCT
>NW_011450008.1:0-564 GCF_000754665.1 Bison bison bison | reverse complement strand
TTGAGAGTTCCTTGGACTGCAAGGAGATCAAACCAGTCAATCCTAAAGGAAATCAGTCCTGAAAATTCACTGGAAAGACTGATGCTGAAGCTGAAACTCCAATACTTTGATCACTTGATGTGAAGAACTGACTCATTGGAAAAGACCCTGATGGGTTATAATAAAATAAACAGCAAGTTTACAGTTTCGTATTCCTCTGACCTGCGATATCTAATCTGTGTGGACTGTCAAGACCACTAAATTTTGGGCATGCACCCAGGACATACAAAGGGTCAATAGGAAGCCAAACCGACCCTCTTGCATTCTTTCTCATTTATACTCTCTATCCTGTTTATCTATTACTTTGTGAGAAAGCTATCTCCTGGAGTTTGCTCAAAATTCTGTCCATTGAGTTGGTGATGCTATCCAACCATCTCATCCTCTGTCACCCTCTTCTTTTGCCCTCCATCTTTCCCAGAGCCAGGATCTTTTCCAATGAGTTGGCTCTTTGCATCAGATTGCCAAAGTACTGAAGTTTCAGCTTCAGCATCAGTCCTTCCAATGGATATTCAGGACTGATTTCCT
>NW_011450007.1:0-564 GCF_000754665.1 Bison bison bison | reverse complement strand
GAAAGTCAATGAACTTAGCCTGATTTCATGGATGAGTAGGATCTTCAACCTTAAGAAAAATGAGTATAAAATGAGCATATGAGAGTATAAACCAGGATTTTAACAACCTACATATCAAATCCTGTTTTAACTTTTTCATTGATCATTTTACCATAGAGCCTATGAAATGAATGGCTTAGTAGCCAATCAGTCTTGTGCTGGTGGGAGGAGAGACTGTCCAGAGGTAGTTATCCTCAGAAAGATAAACTCACTGAATAGGCATCATTTGTTCATTCATTCATCAGCCATTTACTGAATAGTAATTATGTACCAAGCACAGTACCAGCTATTAGAGATACAACATAAGTAGCATAGGTCTGTCACTCTTAAGAAAACAATAATACAGAAACAACTTTGTATGGTCTGGGAAAGAAAAATGTAAAGTGGGTAATTGCTTTTAAAAATATAGTTCATAGAACATTTATAGAAATCAATCATGTCTGCTATGCTAAGTCACTTCAGTCGTGTCCGACTCTGTGTGACCCCATAGACGGCAGCCCACCAGACTCTGCCATCCCTGGGATT
>NW_011450006.1:0-564 GCF_000754665.1 Bison bison bison | reverse complement strand
TTTGTTTTGAAATTGGAGGCAGAAAAACCAAAAAGACTCAAATACAGATATTTCTAATTCAATATAGAATAAGTTAAGTTGTAAAAGAAAAGTATGAGGAAAGAGCTAAGAGGACTTCTAATCAATCTGTTATTCCCTCTATTCCAAGACAAGCAGCAGTGTCGGATAAAATCTAAAGTGATAAAACAATGACACAGCCAGGTTCAAGAGCAAGACCAAAATGTCCATGAATCAAAAATGATGCAAAAAAGCAAGATGGTGGACAGGGCTGATAGCAAAGGCTTTTTGGCTCCATGCCTGGAAGTAAGTAAAGATTAGCAGTAGTTCAACTCCTGTGGGGTAACAGGAAGTAAACTTATCTTATAGAATAAGGGGCACTGAAGCCAGGTTGAGAACTCCATGTCAGGAGTTTGGAGGGCATGTCTGTGTGGAGAGAAATTAAAGAATTAAATATGTATGTGTATGTGTGTGTGTGTGTGTGTGTGTGTGTGTGTGTGTGTGTGTATAATGCAAATAATATATATATATATATATATATATTATGACTTACTGCTTTGGGTGAGA
>NW_011450005.1:0-564 GCF_000754665.1 Bison bison bison | reverse complement strand
ATCTCCTCCCTCCAGAAAGCCTAGTAACACGAATTCCGAATTACCGCCTGACAGATGCACATTATACAGACCTCACAGGAGGTGCTGCCTGGAGCTCTAGCCCCTTCCCGGGAGAGCAGAGCCCTTTGCTTTAATCTGCTGCCAGACCTGGTGCCCCGCCCCTGAAAAGGAGCTCAGTCATTCCATTGTGTCTCCCCCGAATGGATGCGAGACAGGGGTCACGTGGGAGGCGAATTTTTATTTCCAAGGGAGCATAGTTGAAAACTCCAGAGGTATGGGGAGGCAGGAATTAGGCAAAGATAAAGGTGCTGTTTTCCCTCTCATTGGCATCTTTCTCAGCTTCCATAACACTGGGCTGTCGTGGAGGACGTGATGTGGTACCAGCCTGGCTCTGTGGCTATGACGGCACATTGAGAAACAAATTCTTGTCCAGCCCCATTCTAGAAGCTGTTGTGTTCTCAGTCAGGAAGCAACACTTAGAACTGGACATGGAACAACAGACTGGTTCCAAATAGGGAAAGGAGTATGTCAAGGCTGTATATTGTCACCTTGCTTATTTAACTT
>NW_011450004.1:0-564 GCF_000754665.1 Bison bison bison | reverse complement strand
GTCCATGTGTCTGGGTGATGTGTCTGGGTCCATGTGTCTGGGTGACGTGTCTGGGTCCATGTGTCTGGGTCACGTGTCTGGGTGATGTGTCTGGGTCCATGTGTCTGAGTGACGTGTCTGGGTCCATGTGTCTGGGTGACGTGTCTGGGTCCATGTCTCTGGGTCACGTGTCTGGGTCCATGTGTCTGGGTGATGTGTCTGGGTCCATGTGTCTGGGTGACGTGTCTGGGTCCATGTGTCTGGGTCACGTGTCTGGGTGATGTGTCTGGGTCCATGTGTCTGAGTGACGTGTCTGGGTCCATGTGTCTGGGTGACGTGTCTGGGTCCATGTCTCTGGGTCACGTGTCTGGGTCCATGTGTCTGGAACACGTGTCTGGGTCCATGTGTCTGGGATACGTGTCTGTGTGACATGTCTAGGTCCACGTATCTAGGACACGTGTCTGGGTCCATGTGTCTGGGACACGTATCTGGGTGACGTGTCTGGGACACGTATCTGGGTGACGTGTCTTGGACACGTGTCTGGGTCACGTGTCTGGGTGATGTGTCTGGGTCCATGTGTCTGGG
>NW_011450003.1:0-564 GCF_000754665.1 Bison bison bison | reverse complement strand
GGGTGATCTGGGGCATGGGGAAAAGTGACCGGGGATAAGAAAAGTGAGGTCATGGGTGCTCTGCACAAGAGTACTCAGATTTCGTGCCTCTTCACAGGCCGCATGTTCAGAGAATGATTTCATTAGCTGCTCTAAGGGTGGAGTTTGGAGCCCTATGTTGTCAAAAAGTCATCCATCGAGCATTCACTCAGGCCCACTCAGATGGCCCATGGTCTCAACTGGTCCGAACGGGCAAGATCTACCTCCAAGTTCCAGAAAGACAAGTAATCATTACTCCAGTGACCCATATGTCAGAGGTGTTTTTTATAAGGAAGCTCTTGGGAGTTTAGTTTAAAATCAGCTAGAAGCCAGCAATTAAAAGCCAGTGAGGCAGGTTAGGTTTGGCAGGCTTAATCATATTTTCCCTCAGTTTCATTTCTTTTAAATCTTTTCTCTTTTTCTTGGCTGCACTGAATCTTCAGTGTTGCCTGTGGGCTTTCTCTAGTTGAGGCTCATTTCAGTTCAGTTGCTCAGTCACGTCTGACTCTTTGTGACCCCATGAATTGCAGCACGCCAGGCCTCCCT
>NW_011450002.1:0-564 GCF_000754665.1 Bison bison bison | reverse complement strand
TGTTGGTTTCTCTGACTTCTGAAAACTGTCAATGCTTCTCTTTATACAACTCAAAGAGAAAATCACTATATAATTCATCTAAATAGAGCCACTTGTGTTTTTGCTCAAATAATTCATGTTTATTGTTCCAGTATTTCCACTGAAATGACAATTTTATTTGAGGTAGGGATTATGATATGTAAATCAGCTATATCATAATGCATTTAATACTGTTTAGAGAAAGTTTATGAAATCAATTTGAAATAGGAAATGAAAACCTAAAATTGGTGAATGCAGTTCAGAAGCCTGCTTCTTTTAGGATAAAAAGGAAAACATGCCAATATTACTTTAATATTTTCTCATTCATTTGACATAGAATTTAATTTTAACAAACAAATTATTCCCTTGGTATTAGATGAGAACACATTTTAATAATTCCTTTTACTATTGTACAACTTAGTTAAATAATTTTTAAAATGTTTTTGTGATATATCCTGATTTAATACTACATGCAAACTACTTAAATATATGCTTACTATGTAGTAATCACTTAATAAATCTTAATACTTAAGATGACTGATGATA
>NW_011450001.1:0-564 GCF_000754665.1 Bison bison bison | reverse complement strand
TGAATGTCCCTCAGTCATGTCCAACCCTTTGCAACTCCATGGACTATAGCCTGCCAGGCTCCTCTGTCCATAGAGAATACTGGAGTGGGTAGCCATTCCTTTCTCCAGATATAGTATTTTAATGTTATTTTAATAAAAATCTGAATGATTTTTTTTTTCTATACAGGAAGGAAATACATATTTAAACTTCTTCTGGAGCAGTAGTAAGATATGAGCATTCAAATTTTGTTTTAAAAAAGACTAATGAAAAAGTTTTCTCTTTTGTGATATTAAAAGATATTACAAAGCTATAATAATTGAAAAAATATGGTACCAAAACAAAATCAAACATGAATATCATTGGCATGTCATAAGAACTCATAAATAAACTTTAATGCATAAACAACATGTCATTGAAAGTTAATGTGAAAAATGGTTTATTCCATAAATGATACTGGCAAAGTTTATTAGCTGAAATAGAGGCTCTTTTACCCATGCTTCTAAACACCAGAAAAATTCATATAATAGACAATTTTAAGTATGATCATTGATCTTATTTTTTTGATTATTGATTTTAAAATAATG
>NW_011450000.1:0-564 GCF_000754665.1 Bison bison bison | reverse complement strand
TCTGGCCCCATAATAGTCTTCAGGAGATTCTGAGCTCTTTGGTGGGCAGGGCAATGGGAAGTGTCGGAGGCTGGTGAGCGCACATGGCCACCCTACGGAGACGTGGTTCTGGAATGGAAGCGGGAAGACTGAAAAGGAATGGAAAGGAGCTCTGTTCCCATGGCTTCCGTGGTGACCGAGTGCTGCAGACTGAGGGTCCCCAGAGGTCGGGGGGGCATCCAGGTGGGCTGGGGCTGAGTCCGAGAGGCATCCGATGCCAGCCCAAGGGACTTGGGCAACTGTGGGACGCTGGGGGAAGGTCAGGGCTCCAGAGGGCCCCTCCTCCTGCTGCTCCCAGGTGACGCTGCACAAGGACCCCGTGCGGAGTGACTTCGGTTTCAGCGTCTCAGACGGCCTCCTGGAGAAGGGCGTCTACGTGCACACCGTGCGGCCTGACGGGCCAGCCCAGCGTGGGGGTCTCCGGCCCTTTGACCGGCTTCTCCAGGTAATACCAGGGTGGGGATACTGTGATAGAGTGGTCTTCCCTAGCCCCAGGGGGGGGAGAAAGCCCAACGTCTACCCTGG
>NW_011449999.1:0-565 GCF_000754665.1 Bison bison bison | reverse complement strand
GTGTGTGTGTGTCAGGGGATGGGAAAAAAAAGTTAGATATGGAAAAGAGGATCTTTGTGTTCATACCTCTGGTGCAGTTTTCCTAGAACTCCCAGAAGTGGAAACAAGCCTGTCCTTGACTGTGCACACGTGCCTTAAACCAAGAGTGATTTAAAGGATGGTGCAGAGGCCGCCATAAACTAGAGGGTGTGCAAAGGAAGTGTTTTCCTGAGGCTGAAGTCCTCTTCCCCAAGCTGTCTGTACAGAGAGGCCATGGGTCACCCCTGGACTGACTGACCAGGCCTGGTGTCTGGCTGCCTGTGCTGACTTCATCTTTGACCCGGAAAAAGCCACATTTCCTCTTCAGGCCTCTGTGCCTTCTGCCCAGTGAGCTGGTTGGACCCTGTGAACTTTCAGGCAGCATGGAGTTTCTTAGGCTGGGTGACTCCTCACTGCGTAATGACCCCGTGGCTCAAGCAGGTGAAGGTCGTCTACAGCCATTGTTGTTTAGTCGTTAAGTCATGTCCAATTCTTTGTGACCCCATGGACTGAAGCCAGCCAGGCTTCTCTGTCCATGGGATTCTCC
>NW_011449998.1:0-565 GCF_000754665.1 Bison bison bison | reverse complement strand
TGGTAGAAAACAGCATGGATATAAGATGAAGTTTCTATTTGAAAACAAGGGAAATTGTCAATATGTCTATTGGAGATATCAACCTAAATATAACTACTGGATTAGAGGGTTAAATAATATGTTCAGTTTGAATATGATGCTTTTGAGGAGTCTTCTTCCTCAGGTCCCTTGATCTTAACCCTCTCCCTGAGTATTCCTCCTCATTGTATTGGGGTTTTCTTAGACTATAATACTGATGTCTTATTTGTCAATGTCACAAACCAAGGAATTCTCATCTATAAACTCTCTTCATCTTCCTTTACTTGGAAAATATTTCCATATTTTAATCCTGGGGAATGTAATGCTCCCATAACTCTGTGATGGCCAAACTCTTGAACTTCCTTAGATTCACACTCACTTCTTTGTAGTGTCTCTTGATATATGTGCAGATTTCTATGGAAGGAATGATGCTAAAGCTGAAACTCCAGTACTTTGGGCACTCATGCGAAGAGTTGACTCATTGGAAAAGACTCTGATGCTGGGAGGGATTGGGGGCAGGAGGAGAAGGGGACGACAGAGGATGAGA
>NW_011449997.1:0-565 GCF_000754665.1 Bison bison bison | reverse complement strand
TTCATTTTGATATTTGGCAAAACTAATACAATTATGTAAAGTTTAAAAATAAAATAAAAAAAAAAAAATTAAAAAAAAAAAAAAAATTATTGATCTCTGAAGAAGAAGATTTAGCTTTGGGACCAGGAACCAGGCTTGATCACTCAAGAGTTTTTGTGTAGCAGAGTTTTATGAAAGTGAAAAATGGACAGAGAAAACTTCTGACATAGACATCAGAAGGGGGACGGAGAGTTCCCCCCTTGCTAGTGTTAGCAAGGGAGTTATACAGTTTTTTAATTGGTTATTACAATAAATCAAAAGAATGTCTCAAGGTTGTAAGGATCTTACTAGACCCACACCCACGATATACATTTTAAGATAACAAGATTAGTCAGAAGTTTTTCAGGAAGGAGAAATGTGTCCTCAATGTTATATAATCCTTACTCAGGAATGTAGAAAAAAACATTGGTCCTTTTCTCCTCCTTGAGAATTCTAGACCCCTATCTCCTCCTTGACAGCCCCAGACCCCTTTCTCCTCCTCAGGGACCCTGGACTTCTCAACAACCTGCCTAGGAATTGACTCTCT
>NW_011449996.1:0-565 GCF_000754665.1 Bison bison bison | reverse complement strand
GTGACAGAATGAAAGTCAAATTCAAATCCAAGTTGAGCTGAATCTCAAGGTCATGGTCATTGTATTCAAGTAAATTTTCTTTCATTACTGTGTTAAGAAGAGCTAATGCTAATGTATAATGTTCTTTCTTTCTCCAGAAGGAAACGAAATATTTGTTTTAGAGGGATAGGAACAGCATACTATTGAATGTTTTCAATCACAGGAACAGTTGTTTGTTTTGAAACAGTAACACTACAGTTTCCTGAAAACTCCTCTTGCTTTCATAGGACTGCCCTCCACTTGGCCTGTGCCAATGTCCATTCAGTGGTGGTCACTCTGCTCCTGGAGAGAAAATGCCTGCTTAACCTCTGTGACAATGAAAACAGGACAGCACTGATGAAGGTATGGGGCAGCGAGCTGCGTCCACACGAGGTGGATGTGATTTAACTACTGAGACTAAAAGTGAATTCATCTCATTTAGATATAGCAAACCGGTGAAGCTTGTGGACTGTTTACTTTGAATTCCTAGAATTTACACTCTGTTTCTTGGCGCAACACTGACAGGCCATAGAATGCCAAGAAGAGG
>NW_011449995.1:0-565 GCF_000754665.1 Bison bison bison | reverse complement strand
GGTTCCACGTGCAGCTTCAGGGCCCGCTGATCATTTGCAGGCAGGCGGGAAGGCCACCTTGGCTTCATTTTCCCGAGGACTTCTGGGCTGCACTCAGCCTGCAACTGGCAATCATGAGCGCCTCCCCAGGGGGACAAAGGGACACGGGGCCTGCTGTTCATTTGGGGGTCTGGCAGGAGCCTGTCGATTCTTTTATGATGCTGTTTAAAAATGAGCTTCCCCCTCTTTTCTTTGAAATATTTGCTTACATACATTTTCTCACTTTTCTTTCCGTCTTCCCACCCTTCCCACATACACACACAGAAATAGCTTCACGTCTCCAGAGTGGCAGGCTCCAAGCTCTCCGGGTGGGGCTGCGGAAGCCTGTGGTCTCTTCCTAGAGCTGGCAAATGGCCGAGGAGGCTGAGGGGGCTCTGGCCTCAAACCAAGGACGTAATTACCGACATGCTTAGCATCCATCCACTCTTCTCCTGCGAGGGCTCTGCTAATGAGGCAATCGGCTACACAAGTCTCGTGCAGTATTCATTTTGCAAGGGAGGGGTGCAGTGTGGAGAGAGACAGAGAG
>NW_011449994.1:0-565 GCF_000754665.1 Bison bison bison | reverse complement strand
TTTTTTTTTTTTTTTTCCTCCTAAGCAACTGCCAAGCACTTGGGGGATGTAGTGTGGACAGAAATGACCACAGAGCTAGAGGGAATGTTTAAGGAGTCCAACAACCATTCAACATGATTTATTGAGCATCTGTCATTTTCCAGGAATGATGCAATTCACACAAAGAGATGGGCTCTGGCCAGGTGAGCTCCTCTAGGATGTCAGCTTCCTTCCAAGGAAGGAAGTTCCACAATTCTGCCTATTTTTGTGGAATTTATTCCAGTCTGTCTAATGGGTATCATGGTGATTTGGATAAATGACCTACTCCCCTACTGGAACACAAATACCTAAAGGGCAGAGGAGTCCAGACAAGTGTTCTGCACTTGTTTGCTGAATTAAATTAAATTAAAACAGAGTTCATGCCCCATTTTTATCTTTTTAGGTGGTAGAGAGCAAAAGGAAATTAAAATAGAACACTGAATATACATAGTGCTCCTGGAGAATTCTCCTCTATTAAACACACACACACATGTGCATATGCGTGCACATGTGCATATCACATTCAGAGGAGACTCTTGGCTCCCCG
>NW_011449993.1:0-565 GCF_000754665.1 Bison bison bison | reverse complement strand
TGCTACAGTTGTCATAGGTAAGTGCATCCAATTTTTACTTTAGACAGTTCTATATAGTTTACAGAAATTAAGAGGAAAAAATCATCTTTTCTGCTTACTTCGATATTTATCATTTGAAACAATTTTTTCAAGATTATTTAATTTTAATGTTTTAACACCAGAAACATTTTGTACTGGGGTATGGCCGATTAACAATGGTCTGATAGTTTCAGGTCTGTGCTTCTGGAGATCTGAATTTCCATTTTATACTCTTTCTCTTTTAGGATTGCTTATAGTACATGTCTTCTGGTGAAAAGTCCCTATCTAAGAAACAAGTTTTATTCATCTGAAAAAGAATATTTATTTATATGTAAAGCTGAACCACTTTGCTCACCACCTGAATCTAACACAATATTGTAAATTAACTTTCAATTTTTAAAATGGTTTTTAAAAGTCTAAACTTTTGTTCAGTCTGAAAGCAACTGTCTTGTCTGCAATCTTGTAGGATATTTTTGCCGGATATAGAATTATTGGATTGAAGAATTTTCCCTTTCTCTTTTCCCTTTCTCGTTTGTCTTTCCTAGAT
>NW_011449992.1:0-565 GCF_000754665.1 Bison bison bison | reverse complement strand
GTTTTGTTTTTTTTTTAATTATCACCTTAGAATTCTCCAGGCAAGAATACTGAAATGGGTAGCCATCCCTTCTCCAGGGAATATTCCTGACCCAAGGATCCAACCTGGGTCTCCTGTTTTGTAGGCAGATTCTTTACCATCTAAGCCACCAGAGAAGCCCCTTTATTTCCAAAATGGTTGATAATCATACCTTTTTTGATTAAGTATTATTTTTGATAGAATTTATTACATTTCTAAGCAGATAGGAATGTATTTCTTTTTTAAACTTTGTTATTAATTGTAGTTGAATTGCACTGTGTCCAAAAAAATGCAGTCTTTGTCATTTCTGATTTGGGGGGGTTTATGTTTTCTTCCATTCCTACTCCTAGAATTTATTTCTTCTTGTTGTTCAGAGTCATGTCTGACTCTTTGTGACTCTTTGGACTGCAGCATACCAGGCTTACCTGTACTTCACTATCTCCTGGAGTTTGCTCAGACTCATATCCATTGTGTTGATGATGTCATCCAACCATCTCATCCTCTGTTGCCCCTTCTTCTCCTGACATCAGTCTTTTCCAGCATCAGG
>NW_011449991.1:0-565 GCF_000754665.1 Bison bison bison | reverse complement strand
TTTTTTGGTGGGGTAGGGGCTGATCAAAGCACTCTCATAGTTGAGTCCATGATTTCAATGGGAAGCAAGTTGAATTTTCTAGGGAAACATATGCTCAAGCACCCCATTCACAGCAGGCACCCTGGGGCCTAAATATGTTTTCTGCTTGATTGTAAGCAAAAGTAACATTAAATATTATTGACAGTAATGGAGTAGTCAAGAGTAACTTAAACCACAATGTTTTGCATTTTTCTGACATAATTCATTCCCTGATAGCTATTGTAGGGTTGGATAAAATTCCACCTTTCACTTTTTTTAATATACCTGATGTATGGGACACCTGCGCCTCACTTCACATCCTCTGGAGCACAACATTCCCTTCCCAGTCATTCATGTGGTGATCACTCTGTATCTGTTTTGACTCCTTTTACTTAGATTCAACCTAACAGCATCTGATCAGCTTCATCTTCTTTTCCCAGAGTTTCACTGAGAATTTGGTATGGGACATTCCTTTGACACTTACCCACATGCAGCTTGGAAGTCCATGGAACAACAGCTGACCAATAAAAGAAGAGAAGTGGTGTAT
>NW_011449990.1:0-565 GCF_000754665.1 Bison bison bison | reverse complement strand
GAGTGGGTTGCCATTTCCTTCTCCAATGCATGAAAGTGAAAAGTGAAAGTGAAGTGACTCAGTCATGTCCGACTCTTCGCGACCCCATGGACTGCAGCCTACCAGGCTCCTCTGCCCATGGGATTGTCCAGGCAAGAGTACTGGAGTGGGGTGCCATTGCTTTCTCTGGGAGAGTCCCATACTTACTCTCATTTCACAGAGAAGGGACCTGAGACTCAGGGAGAGGAGTCCCATGTTCAGTCCACATATCCAGCAACAGGAAATGAGGGGATTTGAACCCAGTCTGCCCGAACCTATAGCTGAGATCTGAGTACCACTTCTTTTGTACCTTTTTGCCAGGGGGATCCAGGTACCATGTAGTTTTAGCCAATTTACAGTGGGGAAGCTAAAGCCTGGGGCCTCCAGGGGATCTGAGGTCACTCCATCACTCTCCAACCACTGGGCTATGATCCTGAGGCCAAAAATTCTCTTCACCAGATTTTCCCACAGCCCACACCTCTGTCCCCACACCAAGGGAAGGAGGATCCCTGATGCTTGCAGAACTGGGCACAGACAGTGGGGAGGG
>NW_011449989.1:0-565 GCF_000754665.1 Bison bison bison | reverse complement strand
TCCCAACCCAGGGATCAAACCTGCATCTCTTATGTCTCCTGCATTGGCAGGTGGGTTCTTTATACTAGAGCCAACTGGCAAGTGTTAACTGTGAGTAACTGCCTGCCCCATCACAGCTGACTCCAGACTGTTCCATTTCTTCCGTTCACCGTGATTTACATTTTTGAGGAAGAGAGAGGATAGGGAAGGTTGTTGAGTTTGGAAGACAGATCATAAATCGAACTGTCTCAATCCACACTCACCACTCACTCCTTCACCAAGTACTTACTGAGCACTGACTATCTGCCAGGCTCCCCTCTAGGTCTTTTCGCTGAGCTTACGGCAGTTTGTACCAGCTAAATACTGCACTTAGAATGTGTACGGCTGAACTCCTGATCTTTTTATTTGGAAAGTGAATTGGGAAAAGAGCCTTCCCCAGGGTTTCCATTTTGTTTTCCGTTCAGCATTGGGAAAGGAGTGCTGATTCCAGGCATACATCTGCTTCTCTATCAGAACGGACTCACTGCAAACTCATTTAAAAACTACTGCTCCGCAGTGGAGTGAGTCCGTTCTGATAGAGAAGCAG
>NW_011449988.1:0-565 GCF_000754665.1 Bison bison bison | reverse complement strand
TTGCATCTGCCTCTTTATAAGACTAGGAGCACCTTGAAGGCAGAAATTATATTTTACTGGGTTCTCTAACGACTCCCAGTTCAGTACCTGGAAAGTATTATCAGCTTGAAAACTATTTATTGAATGAGTCAATGAAAGCCATGACTGTAATATCCAATCATTCAAAGTCCTTGTTTGCTGGAATACTCTATCATGGTGTTTTATATATTTGCTTTTTCTACTTTCTGTACATTTGATTCCTCATAATCTTTTACATAATACATTCTGCTCCCATCATTTCAATAAAATGGCTTAACCCAAAATCTCCAACAGCCTTCTTGCTACTGAATTATTCAGTGACCCTCCTTTCCCCCAGGTCTTGTTTGTCCTTCAAGTAGCATTTCTCCTGTAAAACCCCTTCATCTTTTTGCTTCTTCCCTCCTTTGATTGTAGGGCAGCATTCTCCCTGCTGCTGCTAAGTCGCTTCAGTCATGTCCGACTCTGTGCGACCCCATAGCTGGCTCCCCCGTCCCTGGGATTCTCCAGGCAAGAACACTGGAGTGGGTTGCCATTTCCTTCTCCAATG
>NW_011449987.1:0-565 GCF_000754665.1 Bison bison bison | reverse complement strand
ACTTCTTGACTTTTAAACTTGAAATAATAGTACATACATTCCTGCCAGGGTTGCAAATGCAATAGTATTTGCAGGTGACTTCTTTGTGAGATGCTGTTTCACTTCATATCATTAGTGACCACTAAAATTGTTTGTGAGGGTATTTCTCTTCTCTCTCCTTACTTATGATAACTCCAAAATCTTTACTTACCACTAAGTATACAGGTACATGACTTGTAACTGTGAGTGTTACAGTATAGTCATCTGTGTTTCCAGTTGGATCAGCTGTCAGGGTTATTGAAATTACCTTCTGTCTAGATATGGCAAAAGAGATAGAAAACAGTCTGGTAAAAGCCCAGGTTGGCATTTCTGTTTTTTTCAGTTTTGTTTATCATCATAAGCAACGCTGCAAACATCCTCACTCATTTTTATCTTCATGCACTTCTATGAATATCTCTTTAGGACCCATCTCTATAAGTGGAATGGCTAGGTCAAAATGTATACATTCAAAATTTTGATAGAAACACTTAATCTTCCAAAGGGCTGTATTCAGTTCACATCCTTACTAACAGAATGTGTGAGTTTT
>NW_011449986.1:0-565 GCF_000754665.1 Bison bison bison | reverse complement strand
TAAATATATATATATATATATATATATCTCCTCTTTCTTTTACTTACAGATGCTCAGTGCCCTCTCATTCACTTCTGCCTTCCTTAGACCCCTTACTGGGGTGCCCACATAGACCCCTCCTTTTGAGCAAGTCGAATGCCCAGATCTTTTCCTTCCCAGTTTCTTACCAAAACTTACACTTCCCTGAGATGCACTTTAGACTCCAATCTTCTCATTCTGTAGATCAAGGCGACATGAATTGCTCAAGTCCAAGTGACCTACTAGCAGGCCTAGCTGAGATGGAAACTAGTCTCTTGACTCTAAGTCCACTGCTCGCTCTTTCACACTTTGCTGCCCACCCTGTTTCTCAGCCCCTCCAGTCTCTGGCTGCTGTTAAAGATTGGCAAGGACTGGCCTCTGGTACTCCGTGAGCATCTCTCTCTTTGCAAGAGTTACCAGTGCTCTAACCCTCAGGAACAGATCCTGGGGGGAGCTCGCATTCATTCTCCTCTTGGCGATTGTTTGGTCAGTCTCTTCCTAGCTTCTGAACACAGAGACACTGTCTAGGCTGGGATCCGGAAAGCCT
>NW_011449985.1:0-565 GCF_000754665.1 Bison bison bison | reverse complement strand
TACATAATAAGGGCTTAAATAAAAATTGGCATTGTTAGCATTGCTTTTATTCTTTTTACATCACAGATTAGATTGTTAAAAGCTGACTGCTTTCTTGGTTTAAGCTTGAATATGGTCTCTCTGAGAAGCCGATGCACTTCTGTCATTGGCAGCCCATCACGCCAGCCTGTCAGTTTACTTAGATCTTGGTTGTTTTACAGTTTTTAGATATGTGAGATCTGCAAATATGACAGTATTGCCTTTATGTCTTCATACAAGTCATTCATAATAGTGTTCAGTGAGACATAGCCGAGTACAGAGCTCTTTGGCACACCAACAGAGGTCTTCTTGCCAACGTAAAACTGAGCCACTAATCTCACACTCTTCATACAGTGGTTCAACCAGCTTTACATCTGCTTAACCAGATTATTATTCTGCTCATACATCTCTATCTTGTATATGAGAATATCATGACAGATACTATGAAATGACTTTCTGAAACACAAAACTAACAATGCCTTTCTCCAAATCACCTCTTAATTGAAGTTTTAAATAGACAGTCTGTTCAGTTCAGCTCAGTTTAGTT
>NW_011449984.1:0-565 GCF_000754665.1 Bison bison bison | reverse complement strand
CACGATCTATTTTTTGATGGAAGGACTGGCAGTCACAATGAAAGGGGTGTGAATATAGCAATTTGTGGCCATTATTGCAATCTACCACAGGGCTTTAGGACAAAGAAAAATCAAGGGTGTGGCTATCACACCCTTTGTAAATGACCCTTGAGAAGATAAAGGCAGTGCCTATAAATTCATTCAGCTAGACAAAAGTGTTCCTGGAATGATTAACTATAAACCAACAGAAGCCTGATATGTCTGTTCTTAAATATTTGATATTAAGAGGAAGCATAAAAGAAATGTTTGCATGGCTTTTAGCCCATGAAGCTGCCTGAAATAAAATACATAGGAAACATTCATTTGTGGTAGAATTGTTGGCAAGGTGACCCCAACTTGGACTGAAAGAGACAGGAGATGTAAAAGGATTCTGATGCCCCAAGTTTCTACTGTGAAAGGAAAATCAAAATGGACTCTGTACTGCTAAGAGCACTCTCCACAATTGAGCCAGGAAGCCACTAGGGAAGTGTGACATATGCACGTCTCAGCCTGGATGGAATCTGACCTTTTGACCTAATGAAGTCAT
>NW_011449983.1:0-565 GCF_000754665.1 Bison bison bison | reverse complement strand
ATTCTTGCCTGGGAAATCCCATGGACAGAGGAGCCTGGTGGGCTAGAGTCCATGGGGTCACAAAGAATCAGACATGACCGAGCAACTAAGCACATGTGATCCTTTTTATATATTATTGAATTGTTGGCTAATATTTATTGAAGATATTTCTATGTATATTCATCAGAAATATTGGCCTGTAATTTTCTTTTCTTTTTTGTAGTATCTTTGTCTGGCTTTTGTATCAGTGTAATGGTGGCCTCATAGAATGAATTTGGGAGTGTTCTCTCATCCTCAATATTTTGGAATAGTTTGAGGATAGGTATTAGTTATTCTTTAAATGTTTGGTACAATTTGCCTGTGAAACTGTCCAGTTCTGGACTTTTGTTTGCTGGGAATTTTAAAAATTACTAATTTAATTTCACTAGTAGGGATTGATCTGTCTCAATTGCCTGTTTCTTCCTGATTGAGTCTTGGAAAATTTTATTTCTAGAAATTTATCCATTTCTTCTAGATTTTCCAATATTTTTGCATGGAACTTTTCATAGTATTCTCTTATGATTTTAAAAATCTCTGTGATACAAGT
>NW_011449982.1:0-565 GCF_000754665.1 Bison bison bison | reverse complement strand
AAGCCACTGAATCTGCAGCAGTTTATTATGATGAAATAGACCATTAATATACCACATAGTTCAGCAAACCTATCAATTGCATTATCAAAAAATGTATATTCAACAAGTTTTAATAAAACAGGGAAACATTGGGATACAATAATAACTGCAAATGCCATGATATTGTATTTCTATTCAGTGTGATATTAAATGTGTTTTTTACAAAAATGTAGATGTCCAAATAAGGAAAATTAGAAGAAAGACTGAAATAAACATAACACTATGCTTGGCCTAATGGAACAACACTATGCTTGGACAGTAATTGTGATATTCTCTTTCTGAATTTTGGAATTCATGTCTTGCATAATAAATATAACAGGTTGATTGCTAGTGTTATTTTTCTAAGATAGAAAGATAAACATGCTCAAGCTTCCTATAGGATTTAATGATTTAAAATAAATTATACTTTAAATGAGGAGTACGGGATTTTCAGATATGCAGATGACACCATCCTTATGGCAGAAAGTGAAGAGGAACTAAAAAGCCTCTTGATGAAAGTGAAAGAGGAGAGTGAAAAAGTTGGCTT
>NW_011449981.1:0-565 GCF_000754665.1 Bison bison bison | reverse complement strand
TTTTTTTTTCCAGATCAAGTCATTTTTTTCTTTATCCCATAATATCTACATGTTTTTTTTCCAGATCAAGTCATTTTCTTCTTTATCCCATAACATCTGCATGGTTTTTTTCCCCAGATCAAGTCATTTTTTTCTTTTTTTTTTTGTCATTTTTTTTCTTTATCCCATAATATCTACATGTTTTTTTTTTCCAGATCAAGTCATTTTTTTCTTTATCCCATAATATCTACATGTTTTTTTTCCAGATCAAGTCATTTTCTTCTTTATCCCATAACATCTGCATGGTTTTTTTCCCCAGATCAAGTCATTTTTTTCTTTTTTTTTTTGTCATTTTTTTTCTTTATCCCATAATATCTACATGTTTTTTTTTTCCAGATCAAGTCATTTTTTTCTTTATCCCATAATATCTACATGTTTTTTTTCCAGATCAAGTCATTTTCTTCTTTATCCCATAACATCTGCATGGTTTTTTTCCCCAGATCAAGTCATTTTTTTCTTTTTTTTTTTGTCATTTTTTTTCTTTATCCCATAATATCTACATGTTTTTTTTTTCCAGATCAAGTCA
>NW_011449980.1:0-565 GCF_000754665.1 Bison bison bison | reverse complement strand
TACTCACAGACACAGGCACCAGTCCTGCACCTACAGAATACAGGGGGTACTCACAGACACAGGCACCAGTCCTGCACCTACAGAATACAGGGGGTACTCACAGACACAGGCACCAGTCCTGCACCTACAGAATACAGGGGGTACTCACAGACACAGGCACCAGTCCTGCACCTACAGAATACAGGGGGTACTCACAGACACAGGCACCAGTCCTGCACCTACAGAATACAGGGGGTACTCACAGACACAGGCACCAGTCCTGCACCTACAGAATACAGGGGGTACTCACAGACACAGGCACCAGTCCTGCACCTACAGAATACAGGGGGTACTCACAGACACAGGCACCAGTCCTGCACCTACAGAATACAGGGGGTACTCACAGACACAGGCACCAGTCCTGCACCTACAGAATACAGGGGGTACTCACAGACACAGGCACCAGTCCTGCACCTACAGAATACAGGGGGTACTCACAGACACAGGCACCAGTCCTGCACCTACAGAATACAGGGGATACTCACAGACACAGGCACCAGTCCTGAAGCTACAGAATACAGGGGGT
>NW_011449979.1:0-565 GCF_000754665.1 Bison bison bison | reverse complement strand
TCGTGGCTGTTGACTCACCAGGTAGCCCTGGCTCAGAGCGTTAGCGTCAGGTTGGCCAAAAAGTTTGTTCGGGTTTGCCGTATGATGTTACAGAAAAACCCAAACGCATATTTTGGCCAACCCAAAAGATGTGGTTTCCCTAATATCTTCATAGACAAGCCAGTCAGTCTTTTTGGAACATTCTCCCAGGTGCTTCTAAGTTCCCAGGTTTGCTTTCCCTCAGCCTATCTCTACCACCCAGGGGGACCTATTATATCCACAACTTGAGTGAGTTAAGGCACCCCTTAGAAAACTACTGGGCTGTGGAAAAGCTTCCCAGCTGGCCCCTCTGCTCCAACTCTCGTCTCCACGTTAACACTCAGGTTGGTCACTTTATTTTTTAATATTTTTGTATTTGGCTGGGCTGAGTCTTCGTTGTGGCACATGGGATCTTCACTCTTCGTTCAGCATGCAGGGTCTTGGGTGCTTGTGCTTTTGTTGTTGTTTATAATATTTCAGCAGAGACATTACTTTGCCAACAAAGGTCTGTCTAGTCAAGGCTATGGTTTTTCCAGTGGTCATATAT
>NW_011449978.1:0-565 GCF_000754665.1 Bison bison bison | reverse complement strand
TAATAAAAATAAGTAAAATTTAAAAATAAATAAAAAATAAATAAAATATGTCTTGAATTAAAAAAAAAAAAAACTTAGTGACTAAACAGTAAAAACAAAGTATGGATTATGGTAGTAAAGTGGGATATTGTTTTAAATGAGGTAGACACCATACCACACTCTTTCCATGGAAGTCCCTTGTTTTCAAACCAAAAGAGGGAAATCCCTGGTTTTTAGCACTTTCTTAAGAGAGTTAGTCCTTCCCAATACCAAGACAATTTTTACGTTAGTAGAGTGTGGTTTCAAATTTTTGAATGTTCACTTCCTGGAAGGCATTATGGAAAAATCAGACACTATCCATCAAATTCTTCCTTAGAGTTTATGCCAATAAATATTTACATTTAAAAAATGACAGGTTTCTAACTGGAGTTCCTGCATATGTCACTCAAATAGAGAAACAGAACTCACAGTGAAATACAGGTTCAGGGAGAAGGTGTACTTTTCAATTAGTTTGAATTTCAAACAATACGAATTACATATAGAGTATCTCATACTGGAAAGATATCAAAGAATTGTACATGGTGAC
>NW_011449977.1:0-565 GCF_000754665.1 Bison bison bison | reverse complement strand
GCCAACTTTTTCACTCTCCTCTTTCACTTTCATCAAGAGGCTTTTTAGTTCCTCTTCACTTTCTGCCATAAGGGTGGTGTCATCTGCATATCTGAGGTCTGGGGAGCTTTAAAATACACCCACTGCTCAGGCTCCACCCCTAGAGATTCTGGTTATTTCAAAAGGTCCCCTAGTAATTCCAATGTGTAAATATGATCCTAGCATCGATCATATTGATTTATGGTGATCAATTCATATGCTTATCTGCTGGATGTAAGCATCCAGAGGGTAAGAGCTATGTTATTCCTTCCTGTATCCCCAATGCTTAAGACATTACATGGCTCTTAGTAGATGTACCATAAAATTATTATTGATCAGTGGTTCTCAATACATCAGAATCACTTGAGGAGCTTTAAAAATATTAAAGTCTGGTGTGGCTTAAGCATTATGATTTTTGAAAACTCCCTATGATTTCAAAGTTGAGATCCAAACTGATCTCAACCAATTGATCAAACTATAAGCATTTTCAGTAACTATTCAAAGCTCAAGTCCCAGCTCTGGTACTAATTAACTGTATGACTCTAAG
>NW_011449976.1:0-565 GCF_000754665.1 Bison bison bison | reverse complement strand
GCAGCAGCAGCAGCAGCACTGACTCTGGAGGGCCCAGTCTACAGAGGGTCTCAGCTGCTGTTTGGCTCCTCCTTCTATGAGCGAGTGATAGTCTTAGCCAGTCCCCTGCTTCCTACTTGCACCAGGACCTGCTAAGTTTGAGTGCACATTCCCAGAGTCAAAGAATTTGAGTGATGCTACCCTCAGGATCCCTAGGTCTCTCCTTCCTTCCACCCGAATAGCCTCATTCTCTCTGTTTTGTATGAACTGATAGGCTAGACTTAATTGCCACTTGAGTAATGGCATGGGCTTCTTATTGGTGGTCACTTGAAAACATTTTCAAGCCAAGATATTGATATATTTGTTATAAACTATAATAGTTGGGAATTCCCTGTTGTCCAGTGGTTAGGATCCTGTGAGTTCCCTTTTGAGGGCGTGGTTTTGATCCCTGACTGGAGGACTGAGATCCCACAAGCTACTCAATGTGGCCAAAACAAACAAGCAAAACATATGTAATAACAATAAGCAGCAGCCTGGTGGGCCCAGGTGGCACTCATGGTAAAGAACTCGCCTGCCAATGCAGGAG
>NW_011449975.1:0-565 GCF_000754665.1 Bison bison bison | reverse complement strand
TCTAGGCAAGAATATTGGAGTGGGTTGCCATGCCCTCTTCCAGGGGATCTTCCCAACTCATGGATCAAACCCGTCTTTTGTGTCTCCTGCATTTGCAGCCGGGTTCTTTACCACTAGCGCCACCTGGGAAGCCCCCTGTGATTTCATGAGATATCCCCAAATCCTTACTATGAACTCCACCTTTTGTTTAAGCTAATTTGAGATGTATTTCTGCCACTAGCCAATAAAAAGCTGAATTGAATTGAGGTGCCTTGGAGATGTTACTACTGTATTATAACTTAAAATAATTAGTCTATTAAGTGAGACTTCTTCTCTATCCTCCCAAATTTAGTGTTATCTGTTCTGATCATTTAGAGTTTGGAGTAAGAAGGTCAAACCCAAGGTTAGGGCTTGTGTCCTCTCTGGTTCACAGCTACAGCCATCATCCCACCAGATCTTTCACTGCTGGAAAATCACCTCAAATTAAGGAGCCTACTGTTAGCAGGTTAGAAATCTGTAAAGTGTACAAGTAGCATATAACGGGCACAACTGGGCCACCAAGCAAACTGCTCCAGTCAAGACAGTG
>NW_011449974.1:0-565 GCF_000754665.1 Bison bison bison | reverse complement strand
GATATATATGTACACACACACACACACACACACACACACACACACACATAATGGGGATAATATAAATTTTGGCTTAGCACAATGATGATGAGATAAAGTGAAAATGAGATGTCTTCCAGATCTTTGCTAATCATGTAATAAATTAATGGCCCCCAAAGGACCATTGTTGCATATTATTTGTTCTACAGAGGCACCAGAAAGTCCTGCATTTGGGATCAAGGTCTTTGGCTCAGACTGTTGATGAGGCACCAATCTGAAGACCCCCGAAGCAACCTTATAATAAAGCAGTCATCATGACTCATCACTGAGGAAAATAACAAAAACAGGACATGATTTCCAGGATAAGAATTCTAAAGAATGAGAAAAGCACCAAGAGGCAGAATGTGAGATAGATTAAAATATGGATTGCAGGCAAAGAGATATAATTGATACCAGGATGTCTGTAGCTTATCCTATGCTGAGTCCTGACCAGTAATTGGTTCACAAGGATAAAGATACTGGGTTGAGCCAGGTGTTATCAATAAATACATATGACTATACCCTGTATTGTCAATAGTACCACCAT
>NW_011449973.1:0-565 GCF_000754665.1 Bison bison bison | reverse complement strand
TCAAGGCATGGAAGCAGCCTACATGTCCAGAGACAGAAGAATGGATAAGAAGATGTGGTACATATATGCAGTGGAATATTACTCAGCCATGAAAAAGGAATGAAATGGCGCCATTTGCAGCAACACGGATGTACCTAGAGATGATCACACTGAGTGATATTAAGTCAGGCAGAAAAAGAGAGAGATCATATGATGTCACTTATATGTGGAGCTTAAAAATGATACAATTACCCTTATTTACAAGGTAGAAATAAACCCACAGACTTAGAGAACAAAGTCATAATTACCAAAGGGGAAATGGGGAGGGATGAATTAGGAGTTTGGGATCAGGAAATCTAAACGACGACAGAGCATACAGAACTGTGTTCAATATCTTATAAAAACCTAAAGAATTTGAAAAAATATATATTTACATATGTATATATACAGCTGGATCACTTTGCTGTCTACATAAAAGTAACACAACATTGTCAATCTGTTGTAAACCAAATATGTTGCTGTTGTCCAGTCGCTCAGTCGCGTCTGACTCTTTGCGACCCCACGGACTGCAGCATGCCAGGCTTCC
>NW_011449972.1:0-565 GCF_000754665.1 Bison bison bison | reverse complement strand
AGGCTAAAAATGAAAATTTCTGTGTTTTTGTTGTATTGGTAGATATCCCTTTCTCTCACTATTCACTTCAATCTACTGTCGAGTTCCAGGACATATTTTAAAAACTGCAGGATGAAACCAGATTCATTTTGGTTTAGGTCAAAGGAATTTATAAAAGCTGGGTGACAGATATTAACTTAATGGGTTTATATGAAGGCTGTAACACTAGAGGCCTTTCAGTTATGGTTTTATTGACTTTTTCGTTTTCTAATTAGTCCCAGTCCTCTTGGGGGCATTCCCCATTACAACCCAGTTTATACTCACACTAAGCCATTAAATGTTCATTCAATAAAAACTTCCAACTGAAAACATGCAGAATTCAGGATATGACAAGTTGTCCTATAACCTATGGTAATTCAGCTAAACTGTATTCTTAAAAAAGTACAGAAATAAATGAGGGCCTTTCTCACTACAGTCCTGGGCCTTTCTGCTGGTCAATTTGATGCATGCTCTTGCTTTTTATTCATCACCCAATGTGATGGTTTCACTAGATGAGAACCCAGAGTCTGTATCTCTTGCCCAGGTT
>NW_011449971.1:0-565 GCF_000754665.1 Bison bison bison | reverse complement strand
TTCTCCAGTATTTATCATTTGTAGATTTTTAAATGACGGCCATTCTGACAGGTGTGAGGTGATACCTCATCGTGGTTTTGATTTGCATTTCTCTAATAATCTGTGATGTTGAGCATCTTTTCACGTGCCTGTTGGTCATTTGTATGTCTTCTTTGGAGAAATTCTATTTAGGTCTTCTGCTTGTTTTTCATTGGGCTGTTTGTGGTTTGTTGTTGCTGCTGAGCTGTATGAGCCGCTGTGACCCCTCGTGACTCGTGTTGGAGGATGGTGATGTGTGGCGGGGAGCCTCTCAACACTGCTCACTGGGTTTCTGTGACTCAGGCCAGTGCTTCTGCCTCACGCCTGCCTTGGGAGTCCCTGAAGTTCACGTTTCCTCAGGCTTTTCCCTCAGCCCATCATCCATCCATTATCATCCTTAGGCCACAGTGCATCCTCTCTGTGGAAGAGCCTTTCATCAGTTTGGAATGGTTTATCCTTTAGGGTTCAGCTCTGGGTGGTGCTCCAGGCTACGGGTTAGAGAGTGAGACAGTTGCAGGTGCTAGCTGGGCCCAAATCCCTCTTGCAT
>NW_011449970.1:0-565 GCF_000754665.1 Bison bison bison | reverse complement strand
GGGTGGTGACATCCACTGTGGGTGTCTGCAGGCTGGACAGTACACCTCCGTCTTCGTGGACAATGGCTCTGGGGCAGCTCTCACTGTGCAGAGCAGCTCCAGCTTCTCCGGCCTGCTCCTGGGCCCGTGAGGGATGGAAAGGGCCTCAGAGTAGTCACCCTGCCGCCCCCACCACTCTGCCAGCTGGTAGGCCTGTGATCATAGCAATAAATAAAGGTTCCCCAGCCCCCACCGTCGCCTGGTCACTGGGGAAGGGGCGGGGGGTGGCGCAGAGTGGCCATGGGTATGGGTGAGGGCTTGGCCGGGGAGGTGGAGGCTCTGGCTAATCACCCTGGCAGCGTGGGTGTGGCCCCAATAGCCCCTGCTTCTGTTAAGAGCCACATTTACTCTGAGGACAAGGACAGTTGTCCATTCAAGCTGCCACTTGGCCCTGCCCATGACCTGGGGCTGCCCCTCAGCCAGCCCGGGCCAGTCCCACCCCAGAGGGCAGCAGTCTGTGGACATTCGCAGGGCCATGGAGGACTCGAGGTTGGGGTGCAGGATGGTACATGTCGGGGCATGCAGG
>NW_011449969.1:0-565 GCF_000754665.1 Bison bison bison | reverse complement strand
TTCCTCACTCTCTGCAACCATTGCCCCCATTTCCACCATGACCCACTCTTTTCTAAAACCTAACTCACTCATTTAACACACATTCACGGAGAACCTGTATCACTAAGGATGCTTTGAACTGAAGGCAAACCACACTCATTCCTCTTCCCATCCCCTTGTTAAAGGCATTTTGCCTTGATGTGTGGGAGGAAATGAGGAAATTAAGAGACTGTGCTACAGAGTTCCGAGGAGGACCTGTGAGACAGCCTCCAACCTGGGTCTGCCCATCGGGGTAGTATTTAAAGTTCTGCAGGAACGGCAAAGCAATTTAACAAACCATCCCTTCTCTGTTCTCCTTAGTAAGTTGCCACATCACAGCGCTTGAAAGACCAGAATATACCCTTTATTAATCTCATTACCAAGACTCAATCCCACCCCAGTTCTGACACAATAGGATTCTCAGAAGAGAAAACTTCACAGGGAAAGAGCAATAAATCAGGAGGCAGTTCCTCCTGTACTCTTCTCCAGCAAATGTATTTTCCAGGCAAATAGGAACAAGCGGCAAAAAAAAAAAAAAAACCCCGTA
>NW_011449968.1:0-565 GCF_000754665.1 Bison bison bison | reverse complement strand
GGCTCCTCCGTCCATGGGATTTTCCAGGCAAGAGTACTGGAGTGGGGTGCCATTGCCTTCTCCGCCCCAGGCAGCAGGCAGATGCATATAACGTTGGCACTACCTCCAACCCTAGTCTCTATCTCTTCCCATTACTATTAGGATTTTGCTCTTTGTAGTAGCACTAATATTTAGCTAGGAATGGGATTTAATTCAGTTTAATCAAAGATATGGTTACTATACACAAATGGGAAGAAAAACTGGTAAACAAATATTGGAATACAAGAGGCAACTGGAAACATGGAAAAAATAGTAATTTCACTCTTACTCCCAGAAGTAACTAACTTTCACATGAAA
Source organism: Bison bison bison (assembly GCF_000754665.1). Lineage (NCBI taxonomy): Eukaryota > Metazoa > Chordata > Mammalia > Artiodactyla > Bovidae > Bison > Bison bison. The sequence continues at coordinate 229 of NW_011449968.1, read as the reverse complement.
AATAAAACATTCTCTTCCATGAGGCAATATTATCTTTGCTTTTTCATGGGGTTCTGAAGGCTATCATTGGTTTGGTATTTTGGAGTTGGTGGACTTGATTCAGAACATGAGAAACCAAATTCTTTAGAAGTCAAAAGCAAGTTTTAAGAACTTAATTCATAAAAAAAAAAAAAATCCCAAATATTTTTATAGTCTTTCTTAAAAATCTTCCCCACTTCATTGGTCATAG
>NW_011449967.1:0-565 GCF_000754665.1 Bison bison bison | reverse complement strand
GTTTTTTGGTGAGACTATAAATGACTGCGTGTTATCAGATTACTCTTAAAGAAATGAAACATGAATGATTTCAAGCCCTTAGATTGTATGGGTTTGTCTAGTATGTAAAAACTTGAGCATGAGAACTTGAGCACAGCAATTGTGGCTTCTTGGTGACTTACCTTGCTTTTTATCTACATTTTCCTGAGTTTGAAATATTGAGATTTATTCTAAGAAAGTAAGGTGTCACTGTATTTATAGCTAAGGTCCCCTGGTTGTATTGGGTTCTAAATCTGATCTAATGTTATCTTGTCTGGCCAGAATTGTTTGCATTTATTCACAGCTGGAAATCTTTTTCAGAGGTGAGACCACACCCCAGTTATTTTTGGTTCTGTCATTTCCTGTTCACTTTAAAGTCTAGTTAATTGTTTTGCTTGAGCGAATGGTGGAGAAGAGTGGGTGGGTGGGAGTGATTTGTATTTTAAGTGTCTTTTTTAAACAGCAACTTGCCTAAAATGAAGGACTAGACCTGTGGTTTTACTCCTGCTTCTCAAGCTTACTTGTGACCTTGGCTGTTTTTTTTTTT
>NW_011449966.1:0-565 GCF_000754665.1 Bison bison bison | reverse complement strand
AATTTATTTATTTTAACTGGAGGCTAATTACTTTACAATATTGTATTGGTTTTGCCATACATCAACATGGATCCACCATGGGTGTACACATGTTCCCCATCCTGAACCCCACCACCACCTCCCTCCCCATACCATCCCTCTGGGTCATCCCAGTGCACCAGCCCCAAAAACATCTTGTAGGACTTTTTATTTTAGAGCAAAAAGTGTCATTAAAAGTGTGACTACTCACAGCAACTGTTCTCTGTGATGCATTTGAAGTCGTGCATGATGGACGACAGGATCACTGAACTACTGGTCCTTATTCTCATTTCCCTATTAACAGCACAGCCAGTAGCCTTCAGATCTCTATGTTCCCCCAACTATCTCGTGAGGTGTCTTTCATCCTACCACAAAGAACAGATAAGTCGTAAAAACAGTTTCTGGGGACTTTAATTGGAAAAAGTATAGATTTTAAGAAGAGCAATGAAGGCGGCTCTTCACCACTGAATACACTTTCTTTATTGGCTCCAATATAAGTCTCCTGCGCCAGCCTTCTCCAAAGCAGTCTCCACCAACTTGAAGTTTT
>NW_011449965.1:0-565 GCF_000754665.1 Bison bison bison | reverse complement strand
CTGAAGCTGAAACTCCAATACTTTGGCCACCTGATGCAAAGAGCTGACTCATTTGAAAAGACCCTAATGCTGGGAAAGATTGAAGGCAGGAGGAGAAGGGACAGTGGAGGATGAAATGGTTGGATGGCATCACCAACGCAATGGACATGAATTTGACTAGGTTCCTGGAGTTGATGATGGACAGGGAAGTCTGGTGTGCTTCAGTCCATGGGGTCACAAAGAGTTGGACACGACTGAGAGACTGAACTGACTGACTGATGGCTATTGGGATGATTATACCAATTTCATAACTGGAGGGAAAGCAACAATCCTGGCCCTTGGAGAGTCAGTATCACACCTTTGGTGATGGTAAGAGTGGGATGGGCGACAAGGATATCCTTGTGTCCTAGACCCAGCACCATGGTCTGGCAAAAGACACCTGCAGCTGGCAGTCTGATTACCTGCTATATCTACATATTATAAACACATGAAAACTCAAGTGGACCTGAATGGCTCCAAACTCTTCTGCTGCACCTGATGCCATCAAGAGCAGCTTCAAATATGGGTGCTCAGCAGCAAATAAGTG
>NW_011449964.1:0-565 GCF_000754665.1 Bison bison bison | reverse complement strand
GTATGATGGATTATTGGAAGACTAAACATTTAGTTTTAATCTTTAATCATGCCCCCTGGAGAAGGGCATGGCAACCCACTTCAGTTGTTCTTGCCTGGAGAATTCCATGGACAGAGGAGCCTGACAGGCTACAGTCTATGGGGTCACAAAGAGTCGGACACGACTGAGTAACTAACAAACATATAATTTACATGTATTTAAAAAACAAAACCAAAAAAATGTGGGTGATGGTTATTCAATTAGCCCGAAAGAGAACTTCAGACAGAAATGGTCAGGCTTGCTAACTGTAGCTCTGTGGTTCAAACCTTTTACCTGAGGAAGGAGAAGTGCAGAAAACCTGTCCAGGTGTAGCACTTGCTTGCTTGAGAAATCTAGACTAGAAGTTGTTAACCTCTGTAGAGGTGTTCAGTGTCTGCCCCCAAAGTTCAGAATTGATTGGTAAGATTGTGGGGGAGGAGAGTGGCAGCCATGTTTGACTCGGCTTTGGTCTGGCAGAAGTGAGCTGTTTCTCTGCTTGGTGGGTTAGGCGGAACCTCCATGGATGAACTTCCTTTGATTGCACTTT
>NW_011449963.1:0-565 GCF_000754665.1 Bison bison bison | reverse complement strand
TTCTGCTGGGAACCGACCACTTCCAGACCTGGCTGGCTCCGGAAGACAGTGCCTGTGCCCACTACCGGAAGCTTCTTGCTCTTTGTGTAAACTAAGTGCTTCCAAGCACCTGAACTGAGTGCACATGGGTAAGTGCTCTCACACACACGTCGTGTGGATGTGCAAGGTCAGCCTCCCAATCCTCAGTGATCCTCCTCCAGCCTCGGTTCCCAGGTCTGCAGGCCTCTAGCAGCACTTGTGGGTACGAGGGTCCTGTCCCACCCAGCACTGCAGCTGGCGGGGGGAGCTCAGGAAGGCTGTCCCCCTGCCCCCAGCCGGTTGGCGGCCCTGGGACTTGGGGAGACTCCCCTCACTGGTGAGCAGGCAGGCTGGGTTAGGGTCCCGCCCATAGAACCCCAACAACTCACTGTGGTACAGCCCCTTCAAAAGTGCCTTCCTGGTAGCTTCCTCCTCAGGAGCCTTGCATGGGGCAGAGGCTCACCAGGGAAGCCTGCACTTGGGGTAAGCCCATCCCAAGGGTGGGGGACAAGCAGAACTGGGGTAAATTGACAGGGACCCGATGAGG
>NW_011449962.1:0-565 GCF_000754665.1 Bison bison bison | reverse complement strand
TTTTCCAGTGGCATCTTTAGGTTTTCTATGTAGAGGATCATGTCATCTGCAGTGAGAGTCAATTCTTTTCCAATGTGGATTCCTTTTATTTTCCTTCTCTGATAGCTGTGGCTAGGACTTACAAAACTATGTTGAATAGTAGTAGTGAGAGTAGGCACCCTTGTCTTGTTCCTGCTTTTAGAGAAAATGCTTTCAATTTTTTGCCATTGAGGATAATGTTTGTTGTGTGTTTATTATATATGACTTTTATTATGTTAAGGTATGTTCCTTCCATGCCTACTTTCTGGAGAATTTTTATCATAAATGGGTATTGGATTTTGTCAAAGGCTTTCTCTGCATCTACTGAAACAATCATATGGTTTTTATCTTTTAGTTTGTTGAGATGGTGTATCACATTGATTAGTTTGCAAATATTGAAGAATCCTTGCACTGGAATAAAGCCCACTTGGTCATGCTATATGATCTTTTTAATATGTTGTTGGATTCTGTTTGCTAGAATTTTTTTGAGGATTTTTGCATCTATGTTCATCAGTGATATTGGCCTGTAGTTTTCTTTTTTTGTGGC
>NW_011449961.1:0-565 GCF_000754665.1 Bison bison bison | reverse complement strand
CTCCTGAGAACAAGTACATGGAGATAGTCAGAGGCATTGGTGGTGCCCCTGGCACCTGATGCTCCTGGTAATAACCAGTTTGTGGACACATCCCTGAGTCCAGAGCATATTCAGCCTCATGATAGCCCCAGGTTCTCCCTTCTTGGGAAGGCTGATGTGGCTCATTGCTGCTAACTCACAACTGAAACATGGGATGAGGTCATGGTGGTTGACCTATAGGCCAAGTTCCAAGCATGGAAGGAAGGTTGGCAGTGAAAGGGTAGCCATTTATTAAGCTTGGTTACTTTGGTCCATAGCAGGGGCTAGTTCCCACATCTACAATGTGTTTCTCCCAGCTTTTTGCTTGGCCAGATCTTTCTCAACATTTAGTATCATCTCAAATGTGTCTTTTTCAGGCTTGCTTTCCCTGGCCACTCCACTCTCACAAGGACAGACCCTGGTCCAAAGAGTGCCTATAGTCACTTCCTTCCATCAAAACAATAATTATATTTACCAAAGGGGAAATGTGGGAGAGAGATAAATTGAGAGTTTGAGATTAATATATGTATACTACTTTATTTAATAG
>NW_011449960.1:0-565 GCF_000754665.1 Bison bison bison | reverse complement strand
GTCTTGTAAATGAGACATGTATCTCAGCGTTGAATGTGAAGACCCACACCATCTGCCTGGCTCCTCACATTCAACGCTGAGATACATGTCTCATTTACAAGACTGGCTGCACTCTCCCTGTCCGTTCATTCATTGTCTTCAGTTGTCAGCCATGCAGCTATCATTTACCAGGACACCCCCTAAATCCCATGGGCTGGCAAACAGAGTCTTTGTGGGGAGGGGACAGTGTCTAAGCTCATCTGTGATGAACAGTTCAACTGTGGGGACAGTTCATCGCAGGAGAGAGTCTCGGGGCCACTGCATCCATAAACTTATGTTCATGGGCTCCCTGGGTGGCCGGCTCTCCTCTCTTCTCTAGACCTTCAAGGTTTTCTCTCTCTAGATCTTTTTTTATTTAATTTTTATTTCAAATCAGAGTATGTTTGATTTACAATATTGTGTTAGTTTCAGGTGTACAGCTAAGTGAATCAGTTATACATATACATATTATCTAATCTTTTTCAGATTATTTTCCCATCTAGGTTATTACACAGTATTGAGTTCCCTGTGCTATACAGTATATCCT
>NW_011449959.1:0-565 GCF_000754665.1 Bison bison bison | reverse complement strand
ATCAATAAAACTACAAAAGCTAGTTCTTTGAGAACATAACAAAATTGACAAACCTTTAGCCAGACTCATCAAGAAAAAAGGATAGCACTCAAAATAATGAAAGGAGAAATGAAAAAGAAGAAATTACAACCAACACCACAGAAATATAAAGGATCATAAGCGTCTACTACAAGCAAGTACATGCCAATAAATGAACAACTTGGAAGAAATGGACAAATTCTTATTTAAAAAGGTACAACCTTCAAAGACTGAACCAAGAAGAAATAGTAAATATAAACAGATCAATTACAAGTAATGAAATTGAAACTGAGATGGAAAATCTTCCAACAAACAAAAGCCCAAGACCAAGTGACTTCATAGGCAAATTCTATCAAGCATTTAGAGAAGAATTAGCAACTATTCTTTTCAAATTCATCCAAAAATTTGCAGAGGAAGGAACACTCCCAAGTTCATTCTATTAGGCCACCATCACCCTGGTACCAAAACCAGATGAAGAGCTAAAAGAAAAAATTTAGAGACTAATATCACTGATAAATATAGATGCAAATATCCTCAACAAAATACT
>NW_011449958.1:0-566 GCF_000754665.1 Bison bison bison | reverse complement strand
AAACGAAAAAAAAAAAAAAATCAGCCCAGAACCTCACAGCTGCCTCTCTTGCTTTTGCCCTGGGTGTGCCCTGAATGGGAGTGCTGGTTCAGTGGGAAAGTTGCACCACAGACCAGTCTGCTTCCCTTTTCTTCCCTCTGTTCTAGAACACAGGCTGCAGTCCTGATGCAGCAATCCCAAAATGTGTGTGAGCATCCCTTCACAGGGAAGAGAAGATGTGGGTGGCTCAGCAAGGTCTCACACACACTTCACCTCATCTACACCCTCCAATGTTCCCCAAAGGACAAACTTCTACAAGTTGGGCCAGGGTCCAGCAGTAATAATTTTGTCACCTTTTTTTCTTTAACTTCTGTTTTAATTAACTTTATTGAAGTATAATTTACATACTATATATATATATATATTTCAAATGTAAAATTTGGTGAGTTTTGTAACAAACACCCAATCAAGACACAGAACACTGCCATCAACTCAGAAATTTCCCTGGTGCTCCTGATCAGTCAATTCTCCCCTACCTCTACCTCCAGGAAACCATGGTTCTGTTTTTCTTCTTTCTTTTTTTTTTT
>NW_011449957.1:0-566 GCF_000754665.1 Bison bison bison | reverse complement strand
ATCTCCCGGAGTTTACTCAAACTCATGTCCATTGAGTCGGTGATGCCATCCAACCATCTCATCCCCAGTTGCCCCCTTCTTCTCCTGCCTTCAATCTTTCCCAGCATCAGAGTCTTTTCCAATGAGTCGGCTCATCCCATCAGGTGGCCAGTTAGCTACCAGGCCCTGCGTTGTGCAGTGACTGCTGGTCCTCTAGTTGGCAGGGCCAGATCTCACCATGACTGACTGTGGGGACCCGGGAACCCAGGTTTGGTTCTGGCCTGCTAGGAGGCAGGTAAGCCCCCAGTGCTAATAGGATGGAAGAAAAACTCCAACGGGCACATGCCTGCATCAGTGTCCTTATGATAAAATGACCTCCCCAGAACGGCTGCTTGCAGCATCTGTGTCACCAGGGGGAGTCCCGGTTGCCTCCTGCCTCTCTAGGCATTGCTGTGAGATCAGCAAGCAGCTATGACTTAGGCTTCTTTCAGATTACTGCCTCTGAACTTGGGCTCAGAGCTTGTGAGATATTCTACACTCCCTTTTACACTCCCTTTAAGAGTGGAGTCTCTGTTTCCTACAGTCCT
>NW_011449956.1:0-566 GCF_000754665.1 Bison bison bison | reverse complement strand
GTTGTATTATTTTCTGGTGTTTAGCAATGTGATTCATTTATACACACACACACACACACACACACACACACACTCTTTTTTGTTTTCTTACCCATTATGGTTTCTCACAGGATATTGAATACAATTTGTTGTGCTATACAACAAGACCTTGTTGTTTATTCATTCTATATACAATGGTTGTACAACAGTAGTTTATTGCTTAATTTATTGAAGTATAGTTGACCTATAGTGTTGTATTAATTTTTCATATACAGCAAAGTGATTCAATTATAACGTCAATATATTTTTCATATTCTTCCCATTACGGTTTATCACAGGATATTGAACATAGTTCCCTGCTCTATATGGTAGGATCTTGTTGTTTATCCATTCTATATGCGACAGTCGAGCAGCAGTAGTTCAGAACCTGCACTAACAAGAGAGGGAGGGGTTTGGTGAGCATTAGACCAGGGAATGGAGAAGGCAATGGCACCCCACTCCAGTACTCTTGGCTGGAGAATCCCATGGATGGAGGAGCCTGGTAGGCTGCAGTCCATGGGGTCGCTAAGAGTCGGGCACGACTGAGC
>NW_011449955.1:0-566 GCF_000754665.1 Bison bison bison | reverse complement strand
TAAGGACCTAACAGAAGCAGAAGAGGTTAAGAAGAGGTGGCAAGAATACACAGAAGAACTATACAAAAAACATCTTAATGACCTGGATAAACACGATAGTGTGATCACTCACCAGGAGCCAGATATCCTGGAGTGTGAAGTGGGCCTTAAGAAATATTACTACCAACAAAGCTAGTGGAGGTGATAGAATTCCAGCTGAGCTATTTTAAAATCCTAAACAGAGATGATGTTAAAGTGATGCACTCAATATGTTAGCAAATTTGGAAAACTCAGCAGTAGCCAAAGCACTGGAAAATGTGTTTTCATTCCAATTCCAAACAAGGGTAATGACAAAGGATGTTGGAACTACTGTACAACTGCTCATTTCAGATGGAAGTTAGATTGTACTCAAAATCCTTCACCCCAGGCTTCCGTAGTATATGAACTGAGAAACTCTAGTATTACATGCTGTATTTAGAAAAGGCAGAGGAACCAGAGATTAAATTGCCAACATTCATCAAATCATGGAAGAAGCAAAGGAACTCCAGGAAAACATCTGTTTCTGTTTCATTGACTACACTAAAGCT
>NW_011449954.1:0-566 GCF_000754665.1 Bison bison bison | reverse complement strand
ATATGGGATTTGGGATCTGACATGTTTGAATGTCATGAAGGTCCTGCAGTATTAGAGTGGGAGACACAGAGGTTTAGGGGTGTGGTGGCCATTTAAATGATCAGCTGAGGTTATCAGGTGGGAGGTGCCTATGAAGCGCTAGCTTGGGCAGACCTGGAGGCATCCCTCACAGTATAGTTCTGATGCACAAGGAATACTGGCCAGTGGGCTGGATCCTACTTCCTGGGGTCCAAAGCTTCAAGGAAGACAACTTACAGGCTCAAAGTTTTCATTTCCATCACTCTTTCCCCTACGGGTAAATTGTGCATGTGCATAATTTAGTCACTAGCCTACAGAGTATCAAGATAAGATTGTACTAGACTAGAGGAGAACTACATGAGATGGGTACAGGGATTGATAAGACCATAGGTCTTTTTGAAAGGGTTTAAGAGGTAAGATGGAGAAGGCAATGACACCCCACTCCAGTACTTTTGCCTAGAAAATCCCATGGACGGAGTAGCCTGGTGGGCTGCAGTCCATGGGGTCGCTAGAGTCGGACACGACTGAGCGACTTCACTTTCACTTTT
>NW_011449953.1:0-566 GCF_000754665.1 Bison bison bison | reverse complement strand
GACTCTCAGACCAGACCCATGTAGGGCTCTCACATGTGGGCTGGGAGTCTGTGTGGTTAGGAGGGCTGTGCAGAAGTGGGAACACTTTTACACTTAAAAGACTTTATGAAGAATCTTACTGAAACCCAGTGTTGTCTACAAAAGTCACTTTAGAAACGTGGTATTTGTTCATGTTATCAGCCTGCTTGATAAGCTCTGCCTCTACTTTTGCCAGAATGAGCCAGTTTTAGGAAGTTTGCTTCAAGAGACAAAAGCACAGAACAGGAGCAAGATTCTGGCCATTGCTGGGTTAGAACGCGGTTTACTGAAGAGTGTGTGTGTATGTGCTCTTTAGGGGCTTCAGGTTTACACGTTTACAGAAGAGGGAGAGAGTGAGAGTGTGTGTGCGCGTGCACGCGCCTCAGGTGCTCCAGGTTTACATGTTTATGGGGGAGAGAGAGAGAGTGTGTGTGTGTGTGTCCACTTAAGGTGCTCCAGGTTTACATGTTCACAGGAGAGAAAGAGTGTGTGTGTGTGCATGTGCCAGGTTTACATTTTTACGGAAGAGTGTGTGTGTGTGTGTGTGT
>NW_011449952.1:0-566 GCF_000754665.1 Bison bison bison | reverse complement strand
TGCACGTGCATGCGTGCGTGTGCGTGTGTGTGTGTGTGTGTGTGTGTGTGTAAGATAGAGAGCATGTGTGGTGTGTGAGAGGTTGGATTATTCTGAACTCTGACTGAGGTCTGTTGTCCTGGTCCACGATACAGGTATTTTCTGTAACAGCATCATTTTAAAATATGAATATACTTTGTTCTGCACTCTTGGACAGCTTCTCTTCTTTATCCATGACCCTTCTTTCCTATTTTGACATACTCAGTAGCCTGCAAGATTTTCACTTTCCCCTTGGATGTTGCTTTCATATAGGAAGACATGTCACCTGCTTCTTCCGGTGGAAATAGCTGGGACTCATGATTGGAGGCCCAGGTACATGACACAGGAGGTAATCACCAGGAGGCTGAGGTACCTAGAGGGCTTTCCTATAGTTTCCATGGAGTTAAAAGTGATTACTCAAGATCTGCACAAGGGTTTTGATTGCAAGTGTTTTCCCTGATATCATTTATTCCTATCAGCACATTTGGGGGCAATAACTGCCATTAGAGAAAGTAGTGGAAGAAGAGCCATCTGGAGGTGTGGAGTGA
>NW_011449951.1:0-566 GCF_000754665.1 Bison bison bison | reverse complement strand
GGAGTGGGTTTCCATTTCCTTCTCCAATGATAGAAATTTACCTTTAAGTATTTTATCCTTTTCTTTGCTGCCATTACCTGAGAATGGAAGCATTTTATTAGAGCAGAGTCATCATTATGTAATGGATCTTTCTTACATTGAAAGAATGCTGAAATGTTCTATTCAGTCTTTTTGAACTTTTCAACCAAAGCTTTAGGTCAGAGGAAAGTGAAGCTGTACATGTGGGGAGAATGGGGGTGACAATTGTGCGGTCTGCTACAAGCTCTAAATTTCTTTGAAGTTTTGCTTATGTTAAGAATTAATGCAGATTTTAGTCTATTTTTTAATACATCCTGTTTATTTTCATATAAAAATGTTTTAAATTGCTTGCTAATAAAATTATTCAACCCCTTCCCTCCAATCTATAAGTAGGAAAGATTCTGCTAGAATTCATGTCATGTATATCCTTGACTTTGGGCACACTTGACTGACATCGTCCATCCTAAAGGAGATCAGTCCTGGGTGTTCATTGGAAGGACTGATGTTGAAGCTGAAACTCCAATACTTTGGCCACCTCATGCAAAGAG
>NW_011449950.1:0-566 GCF_000754665.1 Bison bison bison | reverse complement strand
GCAATTGTGTGGTAGTTTGAGCATTCTTTGGCATTGCCTTTCTTTGGGATTGGAATGAAAACTGACCTTTTTCAGTCCTATGGCCACTGCTGAGTCTTTCAAATGTGCAGGCATATTGAGTGCAGCACTTTCACAGCATCATCTTCTCAGATTTGAAATAGCTCAACTGGAATTCCATCACCTCCACTAGCTGTGTTCCTAGTGATGTGTCCTATTACCAATAAGGTTGAGTATACTTCCTCTGCTCAGTAGGTATTTATATGTCTTCAGTGAAATGCTTGTTCAAGTGATTTGCATGTTTTCTATTGGCTTAATTATTTTTTCTCATTGATTCATAGAGTTATTTATATATTCTGGCTTTAAGTCCTTCATTGGAACATAAATTGAAAATATTATGGTTTTATTTTTTCACTCACTTGCTAATAAAGAAATAAAAGGGGACTTATATGAATGGGGAAGCATATTATGTTCTTGGATAGGAAGAATCAACATTGTAAAGATGTCAGTTCTCAAATTTATCTTTGAGGAGGTTCAATGTAACTCTTACTAAAATCCTAGCAAAGTTG
>NW_011449949.1:0-566 GCF_000754665.1 Bison bison bison | reverse complement strand
GGAAGGAAATAAAGTGCTCACAGCCAAAGCAATGTCTACTGACACATGAGTTTTAATGTAAAAATCAGGCCCACTAAGCGAAAGAGAGATTTAACCTTTAATTGCCCATTTCAACTTTACATCTTTATCAATGCAGGGAGCGAACATGTGGACAGTTTAGTCAAAGAGCAACCTTTGTAGTGTAACTGATAACAATAGGCCAGTTTTCTCATGTGAGTAATTTTTAGTTACTGTGCCTTAGTAATACAGAATTTTTAAATTTTATTTTTAAATATTTTATAACGATTCGCCAACCCACCATCCAAAGTCGGCCTCTTCCTATTGGAAGTAACTTACATAGTGAATCCCTTGTTCACCATTCCTTTGCTTTCATCTCATTTCTAATTCTGTAAAAATACGGGAGAAGTGCTTGTGTTGAGCACTCCGTTAGGCTTGGGACATTTCTAAGGAGATCATTATTGGCTGAAGACACTGTCACATCCAAATAAAGTCTGTTAAGTGCCATAGAGTGTGTGTGTGTGTGTGTGTGTGTGTGTGTGTGTGTGTGTGCGCGCATATGTTCATTG
>NW_011449948.1:0-566 GCF_000754665.1 Bison bison bison | reverse complement strand
GGGTCGGACATGACTGAGAGACTTTCACTTTCACACATTAGGAAAAAGTGACTTTCCTGAAACCCAGCATTTTGGCAGTGCCGTTTATGATTTTGTGACAGTTTATCTGTTGCATCCGTAAGCTGGATCCAAACTAAATGGGTGTACATTCTGATGCACAGCACGCCTGCATAGCTGTCCCCACCCCCATGTTGTAAAATAGAGGGACAGGAATAGTGTTGTGGAAACAAACTAAAGGCTTTGATATTAACCCAAGAACTTCCGTGTTTAATGAGTTTTCTACCTTGAGCAATATTCTAGAATTTCTCTAGTTGAGTTTCTTTGCCAGCTTACTAAATAATTCAAATAAATTCTTATTTGAAGGATGGCTTACTGGTTATTAAATCACCACTAGTTATCATCTTGTACCTTGGAGTAGAACATAACCTCTCATCCGTGCTTACTTCCTTCCTTTTGGTAAAAGCATCTTCTTCGCTCTAAGCAGTCACTGGATACCCAATGGAGCACTTATATCCTCCCAGGAAGTTTTATTTCTTGTTTCCATGGATCAAGAAGGACTGAAAGAT
>NW_011449947.1:0-543 GCF_000754665.1 Bison bison bison | reverse complement strand
ACAGAAACCCCACCTCCAGTGAGGCACGGAGGCTGGAGGAGTGCTCACGTGTCTGGAGCAGGAAACTCTGGGGAAATCCTGCTGTGAGACTCATGGGGGAAAGTATCTGATCAGTAAACCGTGATGATAACCGGTGGTGGAAACCGTTCATTAGCAGGCCAGGTGTATTTGTTAGGAAACATTGCCCTACAAATTAGAAACAATTTCTGCCCGATGTATTTGCTTACATTTTACTTTACTTAGGCTCTCGATCATGTTTAGGTTATTAATTTCAGTACATCTGTGCCTCTAGTCTCGGACCAGACACCTGCCTCCCACTTTGTATGAATCCCACGGCCATGTCCGTCATGTGTTAACAGGTGGAGAGTGCTCTTCCACCTGGAAAGTCCCCTGTTCCTCCCCTCTCCATCTGCCTAGCTCTGTCCCTCCTTATCAGCTGTCTCCATCTGAGTTCTGCGTGCTGCCTGTCTATGACTATCACTGTCTGTCTGTCTATCTCCCCCGTGTTCACATGTTCTCACATCTCAGGGACCACGGCATCCC
>NW_011449946.1:0-565 GCF_000754665.1 Bison bison bison | reverse complement strand
TAAGTCCCCAAAGTGGACAGCACACCCTTTTGGTATTCTACAGAGGCCAAGGCCACCCAAGCATCTTCTAGATTCTATGAACGCACTTTGTCTCATGGTACTGATTAGAGATCCCAGACTAAATGAAGTCACATGTTAACTTGTAGATTCTGTTCAAGAGAGGTGTAAATAACTTTTGCCTGATGGAACAAGATAATCCCAAAGATTTATGACCTGTTGTTCATTAACCAGCTTTAAGCAACCTACCTCAACAACCTGATTGTAACATTTCTCTGTTAAGTTATCCCGCTTTTCAAATGCTCTTTCAACCATTCAGAACATCTCCCATTAATAAATGAGTTAAATAAAATCTCTGGTATAGATTCACTTTATTTTTGTCTAAGGGTCATGATTTTATCTTCTTGGAAATTCTGCTTTAGCAGTTTTGGAGGTTCCATGGAGATGCCCCATGGACTCGGCTGTCATAACCCAGTAAACTGTGTTGCTAGAAAAGCCCTAAATGGGCTCTGGGAACACAGGCACTTTATATATATATATATATATATTTTTTTTTTTAACTTATTTG
>NW_011449945.1:0-566 GCF_000754665.1 Bison bison bison | reverse complement strand
TTACAAATGTGCTTCAGTTTAATTTATTTAGATTCCTAAGTCTAAAGATTCTAAAATAAAATAAAATAAAATATAAAATCTGCCAAACTTTCAAAGAGTCTGAAGGGCAGTGTCATTAGGACACAAAACTGCTGCTCCAGCATGCTGCTGAGTTCCAGAGTGAGGGTCACTGGGGACAGTCCCCTTTTTTGGCCACAGGGCTTAGGAGATCTTAGTTCCCTGACATGGGATTGAACCTGGGCCCCCTGTAGTGGAGTCTTAACCACTGGACTCCCACGGAAGTCCCTCCCTTTTCTACTGCACAATTCTATATTTTTACTTTTCAAACGCATACCTTCTTTTGAAATAAATAGCACATTAAAAGATATAAAAAGTTTATTTTTAAAAATTATTAAAAACTTGTTAATACAGGCAATAGCAAACACCCACATCCAGCTTCAGCAGTCACCCCTCCCCCCAGCCCCACATCTTCAGAAGCAAAGTTGACATCACAGCATTTCAGGCGTAAATATTTCAGTATCACACTAAACACAAAGACTCCTTTAAATCCGTAGCCACAATACCAC
>NW_011449944.1:0-566 GCF_000754665.1 Bison bison bison | reverse complement strand
CCAAATGTATCACAAATTTGATCATCCATGCTGCAGCTCCTTCCTGGCACTGGAGCAGCCTCCTGCCATGGATGTCTGCATCTCTTCTGGCCTCTGACAATTTGTTATCCTAGGCAGACCATAGGATTCTCTTTCATCTTGTTCTGTATACACCTTCCTCCACTGCTCAAAACACCCAGAGTGAATTCCAATCATGTACCCATGGTTCAGAGGAAAACAATAGAATGGGAAAGACTAGAGATCTCCTCAAGAAAATTAGAGATAACAAGGGAATACGTCATGCAAAGATGGGCTTGATAAAGGACAGAAGTGGCATGGACCTAACAGAAGCAGAAGATGTTAAGAAGAGGTGGCAAGAATACAGAGAAGAATTGTACAAAAAAGAACTTCACGGCCCAGATAATCATGATAGTGTGATAAGTCACCTAGAGCCAGATATCTTGGAATGTGAACTCAAGTGGGCCATAGGAAGCATCACTACGAACAAAAGCTAGTGGAGGTGATGGAATTCCAGTTAAGCTATTTCAAATCCTGAAAGATTATGCTGTGAACGTGTTGCACTCAAT
>NW_011449943.1:0-566 GCF_000754665.1 Bison bison bison | reverse complement strand
TGTTGCAGTCCATGGGATTGCAAAGAGTTGGTCATGACTAAGCAACTGAACTGAATTCATTCACACACACAAACAAACATGGAAAATTGGTCACGGGCAAAGTGTTATACTCTAATGAGGTCATATTTTTAAAAGTACAAGCTAGAAGTGGAAAACCCCATATTTTTGAAAAGTATATACTAAAAGCTTTTTAATGGCCAAGGATTATAAGAATATTTACAGAAAAGTTCAGAATGAGCTAAGACATTCAAAAGAAGTGGTGTCTAAAATTATGTTCCAGGGCAATAGAAATAAGAAACAAAATGTGGTATTTCTTGGGACAGATGGTATATTGCTATTTAGCAGATGCTAGTGGGAAATTCAGAACTCTTCAACATCTTTTTTTCTTCCATCTTCTCCACTGAAGATACTATTTTCCAGTTAAAATAAGAAACTGGAACCCCAGACAAGAGACAGAATTAGTTAAAATGGAAAAAAAAAATCACACAGGTGCCTTATTTACACTGACTTCAAGTTGCCCACCTTCAGGAGCCAAATCACATCCCAGGGTCCAGAAAGAACTTGCA
>NW_011449942.1:0-566 GCF_000754665.1 Bison bison bison | reverse complement strand
GTCATCCCTGAATGTAGCAGAAATGTTAGACATCAAGGAGAGCTTCTGTACTTAGTGCAGAAAAGGTGTGGGTACTTATGAAGAAAATAACAGAATTTTATTTATCTGCCTAATTCCATCACCTTGGTCAGAATTTGTGACCAAGCTAAGTTTGAGTAGTGATGTAAATACACTGGAAAGGGGCCAATAAAATTATGGTTTGGCTTCTAAGATTCTGGAGAAACGGCTGGGGAAATTTGCCTTTTGAAAAATGTCCTTAGTGAGAAAAACACATAAAGAAATAGGTATATGTCTCCTGGTAGCGGCTGCCTCTGGATGACTGTTTGGGAATGGCCCACGTTGATTTCTTCTCTGACTCCAAGTTCTCAAAATGCCCTGCAGGGCCCACCTTCTGAGCCTCTTGGTCTTGGGAAAAGTCTTGATGACAGATTTTTTACTTCTTCTCACATCTTACCTTGAATCTTTGCATGCAGTTTGCTGTGCTGATCCCAACTTTCTGAAGAAAACACACTAAGATGACTGTCTGCTCTGAGCCACTCTCCTTTACTACCTTAAAAAAAAAAGTT
>NW_011449941.1:0-566 GCF_000754665.1 Bison bison bison | reverse complement strand
GACTCTGTGTTTCCGGTACAGGGGGCGCGGGTTTGATCCCTGGTTGGAGAACTAAGATCCCACATGCTGTGTGGCCAAAACATAAAATAAAATAGTATGAAAATGGATATTAAGATTTCTTAATTTATCCTTCATGTTTCTTGACTTTTCTGTCAAATGTTCTATCATTTTCGGGCTGCATTCTAGAAGATTCTACAAATCTAGTTTAGCTTTGTCCCATCAACTCTTTAGCCCATCTATGGAGTGTTTTTTTTTTTTAAATCATGTATTCAATTTTCAAGGTTTCTACTTTTTTAAAATTTAATTTTTGAAATAAATAAGATATTCAGTGTTCAAAAATTATACTGTATTAAAAGCTGTAAGTAAAAGGTGCCCCTCCGTCTCCCCACCAAGTTCTCTGTCACCTCAAAAGCAGGTAACCAGTGTTATTAGTTTCTTATATATCCTTTCAGGGACACTTTATGAAAATACAAGTAAGTATGAATTATGTTCTTAAGTCCTCCTTTTTTTTTTTTTTTTGCACAAATAGTACTTCCCTTGACCCTGCTTTTTTTTTTTTTTTTTTT
>NW_011449940.1:0-566 GCF_000754665.1 Bison bison bison | reverse complement strand
CCAGTGTTTAAAAAAAAAAAAAACAAAAACACAAGTCCTAAAACCCAGAGTGTTTAAAAAAAGAAAAGAAAAAGCCTCACCTGCACTTGATTCTCTTATCAGCTTGCTGTTAACAATTTTTGCTTTAATATATGAATTACATTAATACCTCACATTACATATATGAAGCCAAATTACACTAACTTAGTTGTTTACAACCTCAACTCTTACTCCCAGTACACATTCCAATAAATTTATTCTGTAAAAACAATACATTTTTTTGTTTTTGATTTTTTTTTTACAGTAAACTTTTCAACTACAAACCTCGAATACGCGAAAGATGTTCCAAGGACAAGCATAACAGGATTGATAAAACCCAAACTGACTAAATGTGTTCTCACAATATAAGTTGGCATAAAAATAAATAAAATTTTCTATTATCACAATTGCAACAATAATGTACACATAATAATGGTTTGTGGATGAGTATTAACTATTCTAATTCTAGTTCCAAAAGAAAACAACAGATCGTTTAAAAGTCTATATTTAAAAGTCAATGCTTTGTCTTACTTCCCATAGGGCTACTG
>NW_011449939.1:0-566 GCF_000754665.1 Bison bison bison | reverse complement strand
TCACTCCGTTTGCCTAAAATAGTGTTTCATCTTGGTAATTAAAAGAGCACACTTTGATCCCCGAAGGAATGTTTGGGATCTGTCCTCACGTCTGTAGAGATCAGCGGGAGATAAATGAATTCGTGGCAGGCATCACATGTGACAACCTGGAGAGAGGCATACAGGGGCCTGCAGCATCACGTGGGGCTGTGATCAGCATTTTATTGATTCGCTCTACACAGCTTCTAAATGAGTTCCATCCACTTAAAGGATGGAAATCCACGGTTGAAAGATATTTTATCAATCAGATTATGTTTTAAGTCATTTTTGTCTTCTTTCAGCTCTCACACACAGCCCCCTTCTCCATCTGATTTCACTTCTGCCATTTTCTCGGCGACAGAGATTTTAGAAGCATGACAGTTGGTCGACTATGAAATGTAGAGTCTATTTGTATTCACGATTATTAAGATCATTGATTTAAGTGTGACAAACTAATGTTCTATTCATTTACATGATCAGTACCTGCCCAGTGAGTTCTTCTAATCTAGCAAAGTTTCCATTTTTCTGGTGAATAAAGATTAAGTTTT
>NW_011449938.1:0-566 GCF_000754665.1 Bison bison bison | reverse complement strand
ATTGTGCCAGGCACAGTATCTGGCACACTTTAGGTCCCTGATTAATGTACGCTGAGTGGATGTCATGCTTTGTAAAAAATTTTTCTCCATGCGGATGTACTAAAGGTAGGCAGCTGAGTTCATCTCAAGGGGGTTTCTCAAATGTATATATCTAAAATATATATATTATATATATACATTTAAAAAGCAGTCGGCAGAAAATAAATTACATATTTAAAATAGAAAGATTCTTCCTCTGGTTGTTGCTGCTTCAGCAATATTGGCATGCTTAGTTTATGCCAATCATATAGAGAATGCTAATATTCTGAGACTTTTCTTTACACTAAAAGTGGATTAGTGCATTTGTATATAGTAAAGTGAAAGTGAAAGTCACTCAGTCATGTCTGACTCTTTGTGACCCCATGGATTATACAGTCCATGGAATTCTCCAGGCCAGAATACTGCAGTGAGTGGCCTTTCCTTTCTCCAGGGGATCTTCCCAATCCAGGGATCGAACTCAGGTCTCCTGCATGGCAGGCAGATTCTTTACCAGCTGAGCCACAAGGGAAGCCCAAGAATACTGGAGT
>NW_011449937.1:0-566 GCF_000754665.1 Bison bison bison | reverse complement strand
TTTTTTTTTTTTTTAAGATAAACGTGCAAAATGGGAATTTTCAACCAAGAGTTGAGAATGTTGTATTTCATAAGCTTATTTGACCTCAGTTTCTTTTACTAGAGGAAAACTTAATAATATTGTCTGAATTTAGTATCTCCAGTTTCTTGTGTCTCAATAAAGTGACTTGTTGGAAGAGACCATGTGATATACTATAGTACTATACAACCCTGCTGCCTGATATTTTACCTTTTCTCCTCCTCAGATTCCCTATTGGCTAAACAGGGAAAGACTATTGGTACCATTATAGTATCTACCTCATAGGGTTGTTTTGAGTTATCGTACCTACTTCATAGGGTTAATGATGTGAATTCATTAATTCAATTATTTAGTCACTGTGCTTAGAACTCTATTTAGTGCACAATAAATGCTACATGAGTGTTAGCTATTATTATTGAGCAGTACTTACTTTTAGCTCCTTTAAATAAAATCTCATCAAGTTAGAGGTATTTATCTTTCTTTATAATTGCTACTGAAGTTATCTGTCAATGTTGATGAAGTTAAAAAAAAAAAAAAAAAATTACGAT
>NW_011449936.1:0-566 GCF_000754665.1 Bison bison bison | reverse complement strand
ATATATATATAAAATGTGTGTGTGTGTGTGTGTTTATATATATATAGAGAGAGATCAATTTTTCTGCCCTAGGAGCAAAGGAAGGAAGAAAAAAAAGAAAGACTGATAATGGGGTCAAGCAAATGAATGAGTGAATTCAATATCCTTGGCTCAGCAGAAAGAGAACCCAGTGGATAAAGCCAAAGAGGACTCTGCTCTTTGAACCCCTGGGGACATCTATTGAGCTATGTTGTCACCATGGTTATTTTTATTGACATTTCACAAGACATTTGGGTAAGGATCAGAACAAGAGAAAATAGAATGAGAATGAGGAAAAGAAAAAAGAAATAGAGACTGGGGAGGAGAGACCGTGGTCCGGTTCTCTCTGGTCGCTTTCTTGCTGATGGAGAAAAAGGGAGAGAAATAAAGACAAGTAAAGATAAAGGGAGGGTTAGGGAGATAGGACAGAAGCACTCAAAGACCTGACAGCAGCACATTTTGGGGGTGGGGGGGCTCCCTTCACGTCTGCTAGTCACCAATGAGAAATCCAAAGTGTTTCTTAACCACGGATTGCAATCACTGGCTTT
>NW_011449935.1:0-566 GCF_000754665.1 Bison bison bison | reverse complement strand
GTGATATTTTTAAAAGTGTTTTCATAAGTAATTTTAGAGACACCCTTTTTGTAGTAGTGAGATATGAGATAACAAATTAGAATCTTGATTCTGTGTAGTTCAGCAAGAATTTACTGAGAACAGTACTTAATCATAGAAAATCAAGAAAACATTTTGCTTTATTTTCCATTGTGTCCATCTCTGTTCTCCAAACTCTGGATCTTTACTGTGGAATGGGGCACAACCCTGTCCTCGAAGGACTTCAACTTAATTTTTAGTATTGTTTTATTGTATATAATTTCAAATAATTTTATTCTCTGGAATTATATGTAGCATAATTATGTTTTAGAAACCTTCACGTTGCTCTTATTTGTTTTAGTAATACTAATACTGATTTACATTTCTACCTAATTTTATGATCTTTCCAAACCATATTTACACACATGGTCTTAGAGCTTAAAGAACTGACTGTAATATGTGCTTAGTCGCTCAGTCATGCCCAACTCTTTGCAACCCCATGGACTGTAGCCAGCCAGGCTCCTCTGTCCATGGGGATTCTTCAGGCAAGAATACTGGAGTGGTTTGCC
>NW_011449934.1:0-566 GCF_000754665.1 Bison bison bison | reverse complement strand
GGAAGGAGAGAGTAGGACGGATTGAGAATGTAGCCTTGACTTATACACACTACCATGTATATGTAAAATAGATAACTAGCGGGAAGCTGCTCTATAACACGGGGAGCCCAGCCTGGCCCTCTGTGACGACTAGCGGAAAGCTGCTCTATAACACAGGGAGCCCAGCCTGGCCCTCTGTGACGACCTAGAGGGCTGGGGCGGAGTGAGAGGATCAAGAGGGAGGAGATATATATTTTTGGCTGATTTGACTTGATGTATGACAGAGACTACCACAACACTGTGAAGCAATTATCCTCCAATTAAAATCAAAACACAGAATTTGGTAAATCGGTGAAGACAAAGGAAATAAAAAAAGGGGGGAGGGAGTGTCCAGAAATATCACTAATACTCAAATTCAGCATGGCATTTTTTTCAAGATATTTTTTAAATCATTTATCATTTATTTATTATTATTATTATTACCACAATGAGTACCATTTCACTCCAGTCAGAATGGCTGTGATCCAAAAGTCTACAAGTAATAAATGCTGGAGAGGGTGTAGAGAAAAGGGAACCCTCTTACACTG
>NW_011449933.1:0-566 GCF_000754665.1 Bison bison bison | reverse complement strand
GTGTGAATAATCACAGCGCCCCCTGTGTATCCTACTCCCTGCCTTATGATGTCCCTGACTATATGATGGCACAACTAGATAACTAACTGAGCCATTAAAAATAACAAATTAAACTATATTCACCACACCATATTAAAGGAACCAGAGATGTTTCAACACATTTTAGTGATATTAATGTCTAAAATTATTTTAAAAACTGAAAATAAACACCCTATTTAATTTGTTTCCTGGACAATTTGATGACAAATAAGCTTAGGTTTCATTGTCATTAAAAAGTAATTTGTTAAAAAAAAGTAATTTGTTTGCATAAATGTATTAGAAAATGAGCTTCTCTTTATATCTACTCCAAGGACTTCCATTTTTTTGCAACATAACAGATTGATTTAATCCCATATCCCACCCACCTCCATTCCAGGCTTCTGGTGGCTCAGATGCTAAAGAATCCACCTGCAATGCAGGAGACCCAAGTTCTATTCCTGGATTGGAAAGATCCCCTGGAGAAGAAAATGGCAACCCACTCCAGTATTCTTGCCTGGAAAGTCCCATGGACAGAGGAGCCTGGCGGG
>NW_011449932.1:0-566 GCF_000754665.1 Bison bison bison | reverse complement strand
TCACAACTTAAAGGTTTGAATGCAGGGGACTTACTGTACCAGGTGAGACCCTAAAGTGTGCCCAGCACTCGGCAAGGCCCTCAGCCTAAACTTACTGGGAAACTGGAAAGGCGATCAGGATCACGTGGTTCTGTTCTCTTGCAAGCTCGTTGGCAGGGCAAGACCAGCACAGGTGAAGTGACGTGATCAACAGACCAAGGTGTGCCACCAAAAATTCAAGAATCAAGCAGGCGGTATCTCTTCACATGTGACAGGAGATCAGACAAGAGGCTGAAGGCTGGAAGGTTTCTAGGAAGAGGCCATAGTAGAGTAAGGCTTTGTGTTGTTTTTTGTTTGGTTTGGTTTGGTTTTGAACAGCTATTTCCTGTTGGCTGCAGAAACTCACAGGCTAAAAAGCACTGAGTTTCAAGAAGGCAAACTCAGGAAAACAAAGGATAAATGACACTGCTCCTTGACCTCAGCTGCAGTGGATAAGGAAGAACCTTGAGAAACAATTAGGATCTCAACCACATTTTTCCTGACCTTCTGACCTCCACCAGGCTGAAGGTCAGGAAAAATGTGGTTGA
>NW_011449931.1:0-566 GCF_000754665.1 Bison bison bison | reverse complement strand
TCCAAGGGACTCTCAAAGGTCTTCTCCAGCACTATAATTTATGCTGATTGTATACAGCTTCTCTGTCTTTGGCTTCAAAGAATATAATCAATCTGACTTCGGTATTGACCATCTGGTGATGTCCGTGTGTAGAGTCATCCCTGTGTTGTTGGAAGAGGGTGTTTTCTGTAATCAGTGCATTCTCTTGGCAAAAGTCTATTAGCCTTTGCCCTGCTTCATTTTGTACTCCAAGGTCAAACTTGCCTGTTACTCCAGGTATCTCTTGATTTCTACTTTTGCATTCCAGTCCCCTGAAATGAAAAGGATGTCTTTTTTGGGTGTTAGTTTTAGAAAGTCTTGTAAGTCTTCATAGAACCATTCAACTTTAGTTTCTTCAGCATTACTGGTCAGGGCATAGACTTGGATTACTGTGATATTGAATGATTTGCCTTGGAAACTAACAGAGATCATTCTGTTTTTTTTGAGATTGCATCCAAGTACTACATTTTGGACTCTTATGTTGATTATGAGGGCTACTCCATTTCTTCTAAGGGATTCTTGCCCACAGTAGTAGATATAATGGTCAT
>NW_011449930.1:0-566 GCF_000754665.1 Bison bison bison | reverse complement strand
TTAAGTGAGACAATGCAGATTGTCCACAATATCAAACGATACACCTCTGGAAATCCTAGCTGGCCAGGGGGTGGTTCACAGCTTAAGAAATGGCTTTGTAACTTATTCAGAGTGCAGCAAGTCCTTCAGGATTCTGAGCCCAGTTTTTTCAAGCTACTCAATGATATGGGAAAGGAAGAAGAATGTTCTAATATGAAAGAAATTTAAAAGAGACCTAAGTCACGTAGTAATAACCTTACATAGTGTCTCAAAGAAGCCTACAGTAAGAAAGAGTGTTTTAGGTATTTGAGGAACTTTTGGATATATGAGAACAAAGAGAAATTTGTCTGTATCTGCTAGGTTATCTGATTTTTTGGTATATAATTGTTCATCAAAGTCTTTAACAATCCTTTGTTCTTGTATCTTATCATTTCTAATGTCTTCTCCTTCATTTAGAATTTTGTTTCAGTCCTTTATTTTCTTGATAAGTCTAGCTAAAGATCTGTTTATATTTAAAAAAAAAACAGAGCTTATTAGTTTCATTGATTTTCTGTTTTTTTTTTTTTTTTTTTTTTTTTTTTTTTTTT
>NW_011449929.1:0-566 GCF_000754665.1 Bison bison bison | reverse complement strand
TTTCATTGCTGTGTATAAGTTCATTGTATGATTATACCATGTTTATTTAATTTTCTACTGATAGAGATCTGGGTTCTTCCTGGGTTGGGGCTGTTGTAAATAATACTGCCTATCAACATTATTGCCCATGGATTTTGGTGCACATGGACATACATTTCCCCTTGAAATATCTATGAGAATAGACTTGCTATGTCATACAGTATGCATATATTTAACATTAGTAGATAATGCCAAACTATTTCCCAAAGTGTACTACCAGTTTGCAGGCTCACCGAAGTGTTTGAGCAAAACCATTGGGTTAGATCTTCACCAACATTTGATATTGTTGGTCATTTTAATTTCAATTGTTTTATTTTAAAAACTTGTGTGGGAACACAAAAGACCCTGAATAGCCAAAGCAATCTTTTTATATATAATTTCACTCCTTTATTTATTTATTTTTGGTGGTGTTGGGGCTTCATTGCTGCCCTCTAATTGCGGCTAGTGGGGGCTGCTCTCTAGTTGCAATGTGTGGGATTCTCATTGTAGTGGCTTCTCCTGTTGCAGAGCACGAGCTCTAGGGCACA
>NW_011449928.1:0-566 GCF_000754665.1 Bison bison bison | reverse complement strand
GGCTTCCCTTATAGCTCAGCTGGTAAAGAATCTGTCCACAATGCAGGAGACCTGGGTTCAATCCCTGGTTTGGGAAGGTTTCCTGGAGAAGGGAAAGGCTACACTCCAATATTCTGGCCTGGAGAATTCCATGGACTATATAGTCCATGGGGTCACAAAGAGTCAGACACTACCAAGTGACTTTCATGTTCACTTTCACTTTTCAAAGTGTTAAAGTATTATTTTTTATCTTTCTCATGAACTTGATATGATGAGAAAGAAAAACATCAGTTTACTTGAGTAATTTTCAGCTAGCAATTCTACAATCTTTCTTAAACTTCAAGTACAAAAGAGAAATTATAAATCTATGTTAACCTTGTTGCCTTAGAAAAGATATCAATAGTCTATTTTTCATTGATTTTGAAGATATCTTTTTCCCATTAAATTCAAAATTTGACTTGGAGTTATAAAATATTAGCTCTTTCTTTGTGTTGCTGATAATATGTTCCTTTTCTAAATACAGTTTGTGTCCTGGAAGAGTTGGGGGTAAATTGTGCATTTGATTATTTAGGGAATACAAAAAAGAT
>NW_011449927.1:0-566 GCF_000754665.1 Bison bison bison | reverse complement strand
TATATTCTCTTGGCAGAGGGGAAAAAACAAAACAAAACAAAGAAAAAACTCACAAAAAATACAAGACAGTCGATGAAAATTTGTGATTTTTTAAAAAACCTTTGCTCTTAAGTAGTATATTTCATGCATTCCCAAATGCCATTGATCCAATGCTTTAAAAATATACAAATATCATTAAGGGGACAGTGTATCCCTCCCAAAAGAGACGCTGGCTATCATGTGGTGCTGAACTGAAATAAATGCTTTTATAGGAAGTAGAGAATATACCTAGGAACCATAATACAATCTACCATATTTGTAAAATAAAAGTAAATCAACAAGAATGCCAGCAAATAATTTTTTAAACACCAGCAAATATTTTTAAAAGAAATAAAGTTCCAGAATACATTCCTTAACAATATTAAAGAGATTTTATTTTTTTCAAGGAAAATACTCCCAAACATAAAAAAATAAATTTTAGATGGACTCACTGAAATCAAAATGAAACACGGGTGGTGACTATCAATATTATTTACACTTTTTCTGACTTTTTGCCAAAAAAAAAAAAAAAAAAGAAAGAAAGTATA
>NW_011449926.1:0-566 GCF_000754665.1 Bison bison bison | reverse complement strand
TGATCCAGGGATCGAACACACATCTCCTGCGGCTCCTGCATTGCAGGTGGATTCTTTACTGCTGAGCCAGCGAGGAAGCCCAAATACTGATAGATATAACCTGTATTTGGTTCAGCATAATCTTTAAGAATATAAAAGGGACCAAAAAGTGCAAGAACTTGATAAAGAATCTTTGAATCTGTGTTCTGAGGGACACGTGGTAGGAACACAGCCTTGTCAGTTTGGGGTGAGATCATTTGTTGTTCTGGACCTCAGGTGTAAAGCTGGGTTAATTATGTATGTTCCCTAGTTCCTGGTACAGCCTCTCTATTCACTTACATCCCCTTCTGTCCCCTGTCGTCACCCTATCCCCCCTTCTTGCTGTCTGTAGCCCCTAGTTTTGGATATCTGTTGTTGTTCAGTCGCTAAGTCATGTCTTAACTCTTTGCGATCCCGTGGACTTCAACTTGCCAGGCTTCCATGTCACCCGGAGTTTGCTCACTTCATGTCTATAGAGTTGGTGATGCCATCTAACCATCTCTTCCTCTGCCACCCCCTTCTCATCTTGCCCTCAGTCTTTCCCAGTA
>NW_011449925.1:0-566 GCF_000754665.1 Bison bison bison | reverse complement strand
CTTACATGGGTGATGTGTATGTTGCCTGTCTTACATGGTGATGTGTAGTTGCCTGTTACATGGGTGATGAATATGTTGCCTGTCTTACATGGTGATGTGTAGTTGCCTGTCTTACATGGGTGATGCGTAGGTTGCCTGTCTTAAATAGTGATGTGTAGTTGCCTGTCTTACATGGTGATGTGTAGTTGCCTGTCTTACATGGGTGATGTGTAGTTGCCTGTCTTACATGGTGATGTCTAAGGTTGCCTGTCTTACATGGGTGATGTGTATGTTGCCTGTCTTACATGGTGATGTGTAGTTGCCTGTTACATGGGTGATGAATATGTTGCCTGTCTTACATGGTGATGTGTAGTTGCCTGTCTTACATGGGTGATGCGTAGGTTGCCTGTCTTAAATAGTGATGTGTAGTTGCCTGTCTTACATGGTGATGTGTAGTTGCCTGTCTTACATGGGTGATGTGTAGTTGACTGTCTTACATGGGTGATGTGTGTGTTGCCTGTCTTACATGGTGATGTGTGTGTTGCCTGTCTTACATGGGTGATGTGTAGTTGCCTGTCTTACATGGG
>NW_011449924.1:0-566 GCF_000754665.1 Bison bison bison | reverse complement strand
TTTTCACTCTCCTCTTTCACTTTCATCAGTAGGCTTTTTAGTTCTTCTTCACTTTCTGCCAGAAGGGTGGTGTCATCTGCATATCTGAGGTTATTGATATTTCTCCCATTAGAAAATAAGAATCTTGGATATAAATGCTTAGTAGGTTAGAGTACACAGTATACCTTTTTGTCCTCAACTGGGCAACACTGGCAGTTCCTCTAGGTCTTAAATTATAGCCATGAAGAAATATACATGGATTCCCTTTGTCTGAAACATCTCAATTTTAAGGACTTTTATGGACACATACATACTCCACATGCACAGAGAGATACACGCATTTGAAGTAGAGTTCTGTGTGGTAGGAAACAACTGGAAAGCAGCCTAAATATATAAACTCTGTAGAGTTTATAAATAATGGTTAAATAAATTAAGGCTCATTGAAACAAAGAAACACAATATAGTCATTAAAATAGTCTCCAAGTGATGAAACAAAATGTCCCCTAGAATTATCCCATGAAAGGAGCTAAATGAGAAAATGTGTCAACCTTCTGCTCCCATGGATGTTAAAATAAAGAATGGAGCAG
>NW_011449923.1:0-566 GCF_000754665.1 Bison bison bison | reverse complement strand
GGTCAGTAGGTGTCCAGTATGCTATGGGGAAGAAGGAAGAGATAGCTCCAGGAAGAATGAAGAGGCTGGTCCAAAGCAGAAATAATGCTCAGTGGTAGATGTGTCTGGTGGTGAAAGTATAATCTGGTGTTGTAAAGAATAATACTGCATAGGCACCTCGAGTGCTTGGTCCATGAATCAAGGTAAACTTGATGTGATCAAGGAGGACATGGTAAGATTGAACATCAACATCTTAGGAATCAATGAACTAAAATGGATGGGAATGGTGAGTTTAACTCACAGGACCATTGTATCTACTACTGTGGGCAAAAAGCCCTAGAAGAAATGAAGAAGCCTTCAGAGTCAACAAGGGAGTTTACAATGCAGTACCTGGGTGCAGTCTCAAAAATGACAGTAATCTCAGTTCATTTCCAAGGCAAACCATTCAACATCACACAATCCAAGTCTATGCCCCAACCATTAATGCCAAAGAAGCTGAGGTTTAATGGTTCTATGAAGACCTACAACCCCTTCTAGAACTAACACCAAAAAAAAAAAAAAAAGATATTTTTCATCATATAGGATTG
>NW_011449922.1:0-566 GCF_000754665.1 Bison bison bison | reverse complement strand
TTTCTTTTAGACATGACACTAATAATACAATCCATGAAAGAAAATATTGGGAATTTAAACTTTATCAAAAATAGAACCTACTGTTTATATAAAGACATTGTGGATGATAAGAGTAGCCACAAAATGGAACACAATCTTGTAAATCACATATCTGATAAAGGACCTGTATCTAGAGATATAAAAATCCCAAGAACATAAAAAATTGCAGTAAAAATGGGCAGAAGATTTGAAACAGCACTTCATCAAAAAAAGTATGGCATGGATAAAAGTCCATGAAAAAATATCATTAATAATTAAGGGAATGCAAACCTAAACCACAATAATGTGGACCTATTTATTACTAAAATTGAAAAGACTAACCATGCTAAATATCTTTAGGGGTATGGAGTAACTGCAACTCTTATATGCTATTGAGCAGGATGTAAAATCATAAAACCACTTGGGAAAACAGTTTGGCAGTTTCTTAGAATATTAAATATATACTTACCATACAACACCACCAACAACACAAAAGATTGTTCAAGAATTTTAGCAGCTTTATTTGTAAGAGCCCCACAACACATTAC
>NW_011449921.1:0-566 GCF_000754665.1 Bison bison bison | reverse complement strand
GAACTTAGACATAAGGAAGTTTTCCCAGTTATTATTCCCCAAGTTCCTTTTTTTCTAAATGTCACTGCATTATTTACACTATTTCACTCTGCCTCATTTTTATACCTTGGATTTTATAGCCTTCAAGTACTAAAAGATGGTTGTCATTTAACGCTCTTTATTCATCCTGTGGCCAAGAGAACACAAAAGAGTTATTAAGTTGTGCATTGCTGGAGGTTGTTAAGCTCTATTTATAAATCAGAAATCCAAAAGCCTTGGGAACAGGGATATATTAAAAGGAAATTTAGCTTTTATATATACATTTGTTTGTCAATTCCAAATGCTTCTGTCAACTGAGGTGTCCACCAAAGTTCTCACCGAATTTTGTGTATGAATGAAACTAGTGTGAGAATGGAAGAGCCACAGGCTTTCTGGGTAAGAGGGAAATTTCTTTCATTATCGTCTGGACTACTTTTCCAGTAGTCATGTATGGATGTGAGAGTTGGACTATAAAGAAAGCTGACTGCTGAAGAATTGATGCTTTTGACCTGTGGTGTTGGAGAAGACTCTTGAGAGTCCCTTGGACT
>NW_011449920.1:0-566 GCF_000754665.1 Bison bison bison | reverse complement strand
TAAGACATTTAAGAAAGCATATCAGATCACAAGGGTCTGAAAGGTGCTTATGTAGGAACAGACCTGGATCCACTCAAAATTATTTATATTTTAACTTTAAATTTTTGTATGTTAACTAATTTTCCTAACAAGTTACTTGCTTCATACCTCATAACTAGTGGTTTTCTATCATGACATCGTATTAGAGTAAAATTGATTTCAAAAACAATGCAATTGGTTACTGCATGTTATTACAACAATGACAATTTTACAGAAACACACACATCTGTACTTACTTCAATGATACATTTACTTTGGGTTTAAAATAGGGTGCATTCTGGTCTGCCAAAAAGACGATTAAGTCATTTCCTAAAAGAGGCAAATATGTAACATTAGAGACACAGATGTATAGAACAGTCTTTTGGACTCTGTGGAAGAGGGAGGGGGTGATGATTTGGGAGAATGGCACTGAAACATGTATAATATCGTTTAAGAAACGAATCGCCAGTCCAGGTTCCATGCAGGATACAGGATGCTTGGGGCTGGTGCACTGGGATGACCCAGAGGGATGGGATGGGGGGGGGGGG
>NW_011449919.1:0-566 GCF_000754665.1 Bison bison bison | reverse complement strand
GGGTCCGCACCTGTCCCTTTCAAATGCTGGCGCTTTCCCACACCTAAAAAAAAAAAAAATAAATAAAGTTTGCAGAAGCATAAATTATCTTGGAGGAGAATTTTAAAGCAATCCTCTGGAATGTCAAGTAATCTAATTAGTATGATTTTTTATTTCCATTTTCAGTTTCATTTTAAGTCCTTCTTAATTTTAAAAATGATTAAATTTCCTTTTCACCAAAAAAAAAATTTCAAACTGATTCTTATTTAGTAGCATCACAGTGGATAGTGTACCAAGCTGTTCAAGATGACTTTATAAATATACAAATTTTTAAACTGTTGTGTTGGCTTCTGTACTTTTTAAATATATGAACTAATAATTAATGATATTTGTCTCACTCATAGTTCACCAAGGATATCAGTATTAACATTCTAATATTTGAATGTCTACGACACTTCCACAGCATGCGTATATATATATAAAATGTTAGTTGCTCAGTTGTGCCTGACCCTAATACACCCCATGGACTGTAGCCTGCCAGACTCCTCTGTCTATAGAATTCTACAGGCTAGAATACTAGAGTGGGT
>NW_011449918.1:0-566 GCF_000754665.1 Bison bison bison | reverse complement strand
CAGAAAACAGGTGTACACTATGACTGTTCAGGTCAAAACGGGAGGTATGGCCAATTTTACTTGTTTTGTAGTTTGTAGCATCCAGTGGTATGAAGATATTGCCCAAATCTACACTACATAAACCCTGGATTACTTCTGACTTTTCCGTCCTGACACAGAAAATACTCTTCTCTTTCCTCAATAATACATAAACCAAACAAAACTTAATTTCACATCCTTGGCTCTCTGCCTATGCTCATACCATACTCCTAGTAATATTCATCTAAAGTATTCCTCTGTCTTTAATTTAGACCCAGTCATGATTATATATATATAGAGAGAGAGAGAGAGAGATTTTCTAAGCTAAAAATTGGTTCAAATGTCTTGACAAGGCAATAGACCAGACAGGAAGCGTGAGTATGTGATATTCCAATTTCTTTTCCTTACATTTACTTACACTTACACATTAGAAGGGTTTCCCTGATGGTTCAGATAGTAAATAATCTGCCCACAGTGCAGGAGACCTGAGTTCAATCCCTGGGTCAGGAAGATCCCCTGGAGAAGGGAATGGCAACCCAATCCAGTAT
>NW_011449917.1:0-566 GCF_000754665.1 Bison bison bison | reverse complement strand
AAAATGGAAAACATCCTGGTTGATGTACAGGAAGGAAAATCCAGGGACATGGGTCATACGGGGGCCTATGTGGCTGTCTCAGGTGTCCCCGGGTAAGCCAGCGTGGTCCCTCCAAGTTCTGGAAACCAGTGGGCCCTCCAAGCAGGGGAGCTGTTGATGTAGTTTATATAGCTTCATCCTTGACCACCACTCTCATAATTCGTAAAGCAGGTGTTTTGCACAGATGTCTCAGTCACGAGAGCTGTGCTGTCCAGTCTGATGGTCACAGCCAGGTGTGGTCAGCAGGCACGTGACTTGCGGCCAGTCCAAGTCAAGACACGCTGTGCCACGCGCACTGCATTTTGAAGGCTTCATACCAAAACCTCATTAATACTTTTATATGGATTATGTGACGGAGTGATAATATTTTAGATCTATTGGGTTAACTAAAACATATAGAAATTAATTTCATCTGGTTCTTTTTTGATGCATCTACTAGAGAATCTAAAATTACCTATATCATCCCTTTATTTTTCTGTTGCACAGTACTGCCCTAGAACGTTGGGATTTCTTTGTTTTTTTTTTTT
>NW_011449916.1:0-566 GCF_000754665.1 Bison bison bison | reverse complement strand
CCTGGGGATTGGGAGCTAGTAAATGACTATTTTTTCTATGAAGTTTCAGGATGGTTAGTTACACAGCAGAAGTAAAACAATGTGTACTAATCAGGGGTCAGCAAATTTTTCTGAAGAAACCAAAAATCAGGAATATTTTTAGGCTTGTGAGTCATACAGTTCCTTACACAACCACTCAACTCTGCTCTTGTAAAACAAAAGCAGCCATAAACATGTAAACATATGAGCATGACTGTGTTCTAATAAAACTTTATTTACAAAAAGAGGTGGCTATTACACAAGTACTTATAGTTTGCCCAGCTCTGATATATATGTATTTGTATGTACACATTGAATACGTGTGCTTATATGCTCTCAAGTGGTCCATGAATATATGAAGTCTTTCATGATTAGTGTTAAAATAGAAGAGTAGATACTTAAGTGCAGAATGGAGAGAAGGAAGACAATAGGCAGATTAGAGACAGTTTGGATCAAAAAGAATGAAGACCACTAGTCAAAGTGAATAGGTTAATAAGTTCATTGTATATATACTTATTACATGTATACTTCTATCAGTTCAGTTCAGT
>NW_011449915.1:0-566 GCF_000754665.1 Bison bison bison | reverse complement strand
CCAAATTTAAAAAAAAAAAAAAAAAAAGCCTCCTATTTTGTTGCAAGGCCTTTGTTTCCCCTTCACACCTTAAAATTATATTCATGTATCTGTACAATATATAATTACTGTACAATATATAATTACTATGTAAGTACTCAATGAGATACACCAGCATGCATGTGAAAAAAGTTGCTTCAGCCAAGTACAGCTCTGTGTGACCCTATGGACTGGGACCTCCCAGGATCCTCTGTCCATGGGATTCTGCAAGCAAGAATACTGGAGTGGATTGTCATGCCCTCCTCCTGGGGATCCTCCCAAACCAGGGATCGAACCCACAGCTCTTACCTCTCCCGCATTTTCAGGCAGGTTCTTTACCACTAGCACCACCTGGGAAGCCCTGATACACCAGCAGCTTATTCCTGTTTGAGATGTGAGGTGACTAATGATCAGAGGAGTAAAATCATCTGTCTAAAATTATCATACAGTAAACGGGAGAGCCAGAACTATGGACAGAGGTTCGTACATTGTACAGGAGACAGGGATCAAGGCAATCCCCAAGAAAAAGAAATGCAAAAAAGCAAAAT
>NW_011449914.1:0-566 GCF_000754665.1 Bison bison bison | reverse complement strand
TGTACTCTCTGGTTGGGGTGGGGGAGCCCCAATTTGGAGAGTTTGCAGATTTCTTTGGTATAAATAGTATTGTTCAAACTGCCAAACATTAGCCAATGAATGTAGGGGTGGAGGGGAGAGAGGTCCAACCAGCTAATGCAGGCTGGCTCAGCTCAGATCAGTCCCATCATCCCTTTGCTGAGCAGGATTTTAATTGAGCTGTTCCTTGTGCTTATTGCTTAATATACATGAACTCACTTAGGATATCCAACATCTCAAAGAGATGGGGAATGTTATTATCCAAAGCTTAGGGGGAACAATATCAGATGGTGTCAGATAGAGTCATCCTAAGAGAGGCTCTGCCCCTCTTCGAGGTGGTAGAAATAGACTGACTTAAATGCCTAGGATCCTGCTTAAGTCATTTAATCCTAGCATAGTAAATATTTCCCCCTGTCCTTCCACTTCCAAGACCATGCACTCTTGAAATGGACCCCAACCTGAGCCCAGGGACAGAAAATCAGCAGCCACCTCTGGCAGGTCCGCCACCCAAGAGCCAGAGCCCAGTTGAGTTCCTCGGGGACAAAGCC
>NW_011449913.1:0-567 GCF_000754665.1 Bison bison bison | reverse complement strand
TGTTACCTAATCCTGAGCAGAGTTCCCTGTGCTACACAGTAGGTCCTTGTTGGTTATCCATTTTAAATATGGCAGTGTGTACATTTCAATCCCCAACTCCGTAACTAAAGATAAAGGGTGATGTTCTGGAAGTCATGTGTCTTTGTATGTAGATTTTTTTCTTTAAAAAATCTTAGTAGCTAAGTATCTTAGTAGCTCCCTTCTTAATGTTGTCATTAGTGAATAGCTGTAATTTATCATACTTTCTGCAATAACTTAATTATCTGGTTGTTTCTTCTAGGTTGTGAGCTCCTGCGAATGAAGATCTATCTTGCATCTTTGTAGCAACTGGCACAGTGCCTGGCATCTAGTACATAAAAGATGTTTATCATTTAATAGGAAATTCACTCCTCTGAAATGAAATTACCTCTACAATAAGATGACAGCCATTGAGATTCTCAATTAATTCAAAATTAGCAATAACTCAGACATAATTCTAGTTACTAAGATCTTTAGATGATGTGGCATTATCAAGGACTCTTAGCTACCAACATGCACTAACTCAATTTTTACTTAATAAACTAAAAC
>NW_011449912.1:0-567 GCF_000754665.1 Bison bison bison | reverse complement strand
GGATTCTCCAGGCAAGAATACTGGAGTGGGTTGCTGTGCTCTCCTCTAGGGAGTCTTCTTGACCCAGGGATTGAACCCGTGTCTCTTATGTGGCCTGCATTGGCAAGTGGGTTCTTTACCATTAGTGTCCTACTTGGTAAATATGCACAATTCCCGGTTGTATATGTCAATAATATGTATTTCATACATGGCTATCAGTTCTGCATGACCGATTGCAGTCTGATATGGAGACTGGTCAGGACAAAATGAAACAGTACCAGAGAGTTTGGGGATGAGACACAGAGAGGAAAGCATGAGGTTACAAATTGGAGAAAGAAAAAGGAGTTACATTGAATCTGAGAAAAGCAAGTACTATAAATTCAAAGGATCACACTGATATCAGAGTTAAGCGATGGTGACATCAAAGGTGTTATAGGAAGCTCTACTGCGGACCTGGAGGAGAAACTTGGAGGTGGTAATGTAATTAGAACAAGAGGCCAGGAAATAGGATTTAACAAAACAGGAATACAGAAACCAGAAAGTCTCAGAGTCCAATAACATTTGATGTGTCCACACAGATGTCTTCAG
>NW_011449911.1:0-567 GCF_000754665.1 Bison bison bison | reverse complement strand
GCAACCCACTCCAGTGTTCTTGCCTGGAGAATCCCAGGGACGGGGGAGCCTGGTGGGCTGCTGTCTCTCGGGGTCACACAGAGTTGGACACGACTGAAGCTACTTAGCAGCAGCAGCAGCAGGGTCATTCTAGTCAGTGTTCTTTTGTTTTGTTTTGTTTTTTTCCTACTCCCTGAAACTAAGTTAATGATTAAAGCAGAGAACTATTATTTTATGTTTAAATGTTTTTAAAAATTCACAAGATTAAATGGAAGAAATCTTTATTCTTCTCTGTTATCGTTTCAGTGTGTGACTATCACTAAAACAATAACCGTACAGTCCAATAGGTCCTGGAATGTTGGATAGGTGGATGGAAAATTCCCCTGGGTTCTTTATTAGTTTCTCCCATTCTTGAAGTGGTAATCAATAAAAAGTTTTCTCATAAAATAAACTGAATATTTCACCAGTAAAAAGTTATTATCTTCTTTATTCCCATGGCTGACCCTAATAACTCACAAACTCCATAGGCATTTTGTGATGTCTGTTGAGTTATGAGACTTTCATACTCATGAAAGAAATATAATAATC
>NW_011449910.1:0-567 GCF_000754665.1 Bison bison bison | reverse complement strand
TATGCCAATTCTAGGGTGTATTCCTTACCAGAAATACAATATGTTTCTGATTATTGATAAGAAAGGTGAGGAGGCCCCACTGGTTTCCCTGAAAACAATGTAATGTTTCAAGATCTTCTCTTGTACTTCTCTGTTCACTTCCATTCTACCACCCTCCAGAAGCGCGTGAGCACATTATAAACATTGAAAAGTCACTAACTAATTAGTTTTTAAAGTCTATTGTTTTTTTCTGGAGCAAGCCATTGTGAATAAGATGCTTCTTTGCCCTACATGAGGTTGCCTGTTGACTTGAATGCTTAAGCACATCTTCAGAGAGTCACAGTGCACTAGCATGTCTGCTGAACAAGTAATCTTTTTAGGCACCAGACAGGGAGGTCTGCAATGTGGTCCTCCTTTCCAGGCTCAGAAAAAAGAGGTCTTTAGCTCACCAGCTCCTGACAATATCAGTGAAAGTGAAAGTAGCTCAGTCGTGTCGACTCTTTGCAACCCCATGGACTCTACATTGCATGGAATTCTCCAGGCCAGAATACTGGAGTCAGTAGCCTTTCCCTTCTGCAGGGGATCTTC
>NW_011449909.1:0-567 GCF_000754665.1 Bison bison bison | reverse complement strand
TGCTCTCTGTTGCACCTACCACTGGCCCTGGCTGTGGATTCCTGGCTGCTGAGCTGTATTCCTCCGAGGCCTTGGCTTAAAACCATCTGCTCTGCTGATTTTCCTGACTCCCTCGGGCTGTGTCGTAACTCCTTGTCTTTCTTCTGGTCCTGTGTGCCTTTTGTCAGTGAGCACGAGCCACATGGTGGGGCACTTATGTCTTGTCTGACACCCCTCTTAGGCCCAGGGCTTCCTGAGGACAGGAATCCAGGCCCCACGTCTCTCCACGACTCTCTCAGGTCTGGAGGTGCTCACTGCTCACCTGCGTGGTGACTGAAGACTGTGGCTCCCCCGTCAGGCTTGCTGGCTATCAGGGTCTCATCTCAGGCACTGTCCGTGCTGTGGGGGAGCAGCTTTCACTCCAAGAAAGCCCCCCACCCTCTTGTTACACACAGGCTCTGGGAGGCACGGGCATCAGGGATTGTGGCTCCGGGCTCTACAGGAGCAATGGTTGTGGTGCACAGACTTAGCTGCTCCACGGTGTGTGGGATCTTTCTGGAACGAACCTGTGTCTCTTGCATTGGCAGG
>NW_011449908.1:0-567 GCF_000754665.1 Bison bison bison | reverse complement strand
GTGAACCAGAGGGAGAGGCAGCAACTCTTAATGTAGGAGTTGGGTGGGCGAACACCTTTTCCTTAAGGCCTGAGGCAGGGAAGAATAACAGAAATATCTAAGGAGGCCTGTGTCATTGGAGGTTAGTGAACCAGAGGGAGAGGCAGCAACTCTTAATGTAGGAGGGTTAGGCAGAGGCCTTACAGTTTACAGAGACATTTTTGTACTTTATCCCCAAATTAGGGGGATGTGGCAAAGAGTGTGGTCATGTTCAGATTAATATTGGAAAATGGTAACCTTGGCTGTTTTGTAGAGAAAGCATTGTGGAGTACAAGGTAGGAATTAGCAGATTGAGTAAGTTATTATATAGACTCTTGAGACTGTTAGTTCAGGGGAGAGATGATGGCAGTATGGACCAGGGTGTTAGGACTGAAGGTAGAGAGAACTGAATGAAGAATTATTTTGTAGCATGAGGTTGTAGGACTTAGTGAGAGACGGATTAGATGTGGAATATGAAAGAAAGGGATGTCAGGATTGACTCCTAGATTTCATGATTGAATTGAATGCGAATAGTTACTTTCTTTTTTT
>NW_011449907.1:0-567 GCF_000754665.1 Bison bison bison | reverse complement strand
GTGTAGTATGGTGTGGTGTGGTGTGGTGTGATGTGGTGTGGTGTGGTGTGTGTGGTGTGGTGTGGTGTTATATGTAGTGTAGTGAAGTGTAGCACAGTGTAGTGTGGTGTGGTGTAATATAGTGTAGTGTGGCATGGTGTGATGTAGTATAGTGTGGTGTAGTATAGTGTGGTATGGTGTGGTATAGTATAGTGTAGTATAGTGTGTGGTATAGTAATGGTGTGGTGTAGTATAGTGTAGTATGGTGTGGTGTGGTGTGGTGTGGTGTAGTACAGTGTGGTATGGTGTGGTGTAGTATAGTGTAGTATAGTGTGTGGTATAGTAATGGTGTGGTGTAGTATAGTGTAGTATGGTGTGGTGTGGTGTGGTGTGGTGTAGTACAGTGTGGTATGGTGTGGTGTAGTATAGTGTAGTATAGTGTGTGGTATAGTAATGGTGTGGTGTAGTATAGTGTAGTATGGTGTGGTGTGGTGTGGTGTGGTGTAGTACAGTGTGGTATGGTGTGGTGTAGTATAGTGTAGTATAGTGTGTGGTATAGTAATGGTGTGGTGTAGTATAGTGTAGTAT
>NW_011449906.1:0-567 GCF_000754665.1 Bison bison bison | reverse complement strand
CTCCAGTACTCTTGCCTGGAAAATCCCATGGACGGAGGGGCCTGGTGGGCTGCAGTCCATGGGATCACAAAGAGTCAGACACGACTGAGCGACTTCACTTTCACTTTCT
This sequence comes from Bison bison bison, assembly GCF_000754665.1. NCBI lineage: Eukaryota > Metazoa > Chordata > Mammalia > Artiodactyla > Bovidae > Bison > Bison bison. Next base: position 458 of record NW_011449906.1, on the reverse strand, counting down.
ACTTTCATTAATATGCAAAAATACATATTAAAATTTATTTTTTATGTCTTGCGATCATAAGGTACTTTGTATTTAGAAAATTTCTTCTGAAGTGTGTTATAATTCTCAAGAATCACTGATCAAAGCATAACCACTAGGAGTGGAGAGAAACAAATTGGATTGGAGTTTGGTGTTAATATGATTAAAAAACTAGACTGGACATTTTATTATCTAAGCATGACCAGAAAACACCTTGAGTCCTTACCAAATTTCTTTCAGTGAATAGAGAATAATTAGAAGAAACAGTCCAAATGAATAAGGTAGTGATGAGAAAGTTTCCTCTTCTACCCTATTGTATCTAATATATCCTTGTTCAATACATTGTTATATGCTTCCATCAGCAGGAAAAGACTTACAGTCACCCACTACATCTGGACTCACTCATGAGGCAAGCAGTGAAGAGGAGGGAAGGCTCTTTG
>NW_011449905.1:0-7808 GCF_000754665.1 Bison bison bison | reverse complement strand
CCCAAGACCCACCATGCTCTATGCCGTGCAGAGTCCTGGGCAGATTATGTTGACATTCTGAGGAGAACACATGGCCAGCCCCTGGAACATGGCCCAGGTTGGACCCCCACACCTTCGTAGGTACAGACCCAGCAACCCATCCTCTTCCCTTTAGTGGAGTCAGAAGGGCCTTCAAGGGGCTGGAGGTGTCCCTGAAATAGAGCTCTGAAGGCTATCATTCTAGAACACAGGCAGGCTCATTGTCAATTTGCTGAGGTCCTGGCCCTTTCTTTCGCTCCCAGGATCCTGGATAAGTAAAGTTTGTAGGGTAGGAGTGGGGGTGAGGGGGTAGCAATGACTCCAGGGTGTTCTGAAGTCTCTGTAACTATTAAGTGTTTAGCCAAGCATGTGATATGCACAATGCCATGCAGGGGATGGAAGGCTATGTTCCCATTTTTATTGATGGGGACCTTAAGTGCCCCTGCCAAGGGCAGTGATGTACTCAGAGCCCAGATTAGCAGGAAGCACGACTTATTCCATCTAAGATAGAGAGTGCGAGCTCTCCTGGACTCAGCTGATCTGAGCGCGCACCTGGGTTGCCTCATGTCCTGGTTCTACACTAGCAGCCTTCAAAGAGGCCGTCCCCTGGAAGAGTGGCTGGTCACAGCAAGGGAGCAGATGAGAAATGTGATTGCTGTGGCTGTGGTTTCCCTGCTTCTGGGTATCTGCTTTCATGCTTGCTAGGCATCCATACTGATAATATGTGGAAAGGCTTTGATAAACCTAGTATGGATCCTTAGGGCAACTGAGATCTCAAAGGCCAAGGTGAGACAGTGTCTCCTGCCTTCTCCGCAGGAAGCCCTCATCCCCGAGATGAAGTGGAGGAAAGTGTGCCCCGCCTCCAGGTCCGTGTCTCTCCCAGATAGCATCCCTTGTATCTCTCGGGCATCCATGGAATCCACGGACAGCTTCTTCCCCTCCAGGGAGCCTCTGGGGTCTGGTGAGTTCAGTGTGCTTGTCCATGGCACCTGCTTGCAAAAACAAGCTTTTCTGTCCTCCCACTTCTGTGCAAAGAGATCATCACAGCTAGGAGGGTTTCTGAGGGCAGTTTCTTTCTTTCTGCAAATCCATGACGGAAAGCCGAGAGCTCAAGTGGCTTCAGAGAACAGGGGTTGGCAGTGGGCTGGGGACTTGTCTTCTGCCCCAGGAAGATGCCGAATGCTGTCCTTTTGCAGAGATCTCCGACTGTGAGGAGGAGAAGCTGGAGGAGGGGCCCATGAGCAACCGGGAGCTCAAGCTCTGGGATTACCCGCTCCTGAAGGTCTTCTTTGTGCTGTAGGTGACTGGAGAGTGGGGGTGGGGGGACAGACCTGACTCAATCTGCCTGGGTGTATGGGTGTTTAAAGCCGGTGCCTTGGTGTGTGGGGAAGTCAGTGTCCAGAGTGAGGGAGAAGGTTCTGAGTCAGCTGTAAGCTCCTGGGTGGTGGGGGTGGCCATGCAACAGCCCCTTCTGGAGCAAGATAAAGTATCTCTGGTTTTCATTCCTTCAAACTTGTAATTTAGGGTTAAGGCTGTAGGGAAGGGGAAATATTTGAAACTATTGAAGAAAGAAAAAGTTGTAGAGGATTGGGGAGGGAGGGGTCTGCAAAGTCTGAGAGGCCCATCAGCTAGACCAGGGGAGGGCCATAGCCTTCCCACCGCCTACCACTGGGGTGTTTTCTGGGACACCAGGCTTGTCTGTCATTCGGCCTAAGAGCTAGTAGAGCAGTGAGCTTGGTGGGATGTTTTATGAACAGCTAGCCAGCCTCTGATTCCCTTGCCTTACCTCGGCACCTTCCTCTGGGTCTGCTGGCAGGGTTTTGACTGTCAACCTCAGCATTTGCCTGGGGGAAGGGCTACCACCTGGGGGGGTAATCTTAGTGGCCTCACAGGGCAGGTGTGGGACCAAGGTGGCTGGTTAGAGGGAAAGTGGGCTCTGCTGAAGGACCCAGAACTCCTGTGGGGCTTCAGGGACACTTTCATGGGGATGAGTCTCAGGACCCCCTTGTGGCCTCTGGGAAGAAAGAGGCCCAGGTCCGAACGAAGCTGTACGCAAAGGGTTCTTCAACTCCTCCAGTTGAAGGAACTAGCTTAGTCCCACTCCTATGTTTGGTGATCCTGTAGAAATGCCCCCTTTCTAGAAGAGAGACTCACCTCCTCCCTACCCCTTTTTCTCCAGGATCTGCTTCTTGGTCATGTCTTCATCCTACCTGGCGTTCCGCATCTCCCAGCTAGAACAGCAATTATGTTCCCTGAATTGGGGCGGCTCGGTCCCTGGGCACAGGTGATGCCCCTTCTCTTTCTCATGCTTCTGGGATTGAGGGTGAAGGACAGGAGCTAACACCCATGGCCAGGCTCCTTGCTAGTCTGGCTGGCCTTGGCCTTGCCCTTGAGCTGGTTTGTTGGCCCTCAGCGAGGTTGGGCAGGGTATGCAGGGTACACAGACCCCACCTTGACCTGCCCTCATGGGTGGACCCACTAACTTGTCTGTCTGTCTTCTAGGCCCTTTGTCTGACCTGTGTGCCATCTATTCTGTGTGCAGGTAACAGCCACTTGGCCTTTGACCCCAATCCTCCAAGAGGAATGCTCTGGGTGCTAAGGTGCCACCATCGAAGCCCTTGGTTTGTGCTGCCGCTGCGTTGAGACCGAGTCAGGAAGAAAATATTGCAGAATCCTTCTCCTCCCCGGAGCTCTTCTCCCTCCTTATTTAAATGAGTGGTCTGAAGTACCTGTTTACAAAACTCCTGCAATTTTGGGACTGAGATGGAAAGCCAAGTTTCTGGAAATAGACAAGGAGTTCTGTACACTAAGCTTTAGCAGCCACTTATGTGAAAAAAATTTTTTTAACTTGCTCCTTGGAAACAGTTCTGACACACAGGTAGAGCATTTGGGACCACTGCAAGGGACAAAGGCCATGCTTTGATACTAAGCACATGGCCCACGCCAGTGGTGGGACAGCGGCCAGAGCCCAACTTGGCAGTGTGGGCTCCACTCTCTTCCAGCATATTGTGCTTTCACTAGGACCCCCGAGAGTTCCTGTTCTGGGGCCCAAAGCGTTTCTCTGCAGGTGGCCAGGGGCCCATGCAGGGCAAACTGGAGGCAGTGAGGTGAGCTCTGAGTGAGGAGAGGAGGTCTGTGGCCAGGATTCTAGCCAGGGGCGTGTTCATGGTCTGTGCAGAGGCTCCATTCTGGCCCCTCTTGAGGAGGCGGGCTCAATCTGGGACCTCACGACTTGCAGCAGGGGAGAATGGCAGCGGCTGTGCAGAGAACAGAGGGCCAGCCTTCTGTGTCCTCAGTTGCTGTTTCCTGGTGAGACGGGGGGGCGGAGCTTTTTTGATCACTGTGGTCACAGACCAGGTACTCGATCTTCCCCTGGTGTGCTCAAACATTTCCAAGGTGCCCCATGTGGGAGGTGGGGGATGGGAGGGTAGTGCTGTGACTGGAGGTCTGCCCTTGTACTCCCTGCTTCACTGCCTGGATTTTGGACGTGGCCAACGGCAGCCCGATGGGCTTGATGGTGTTGGGCCACCACAGGGCAGAGCTCACTATGTCAGCTGCAGGCCATGCAGGAGGGTCCTCCACACCTTGGGCTCTGTTCTCCATGAGTAAAATGGAGGTGTCCAAGCTGGGCCGGTGACTGCAGGGACCAGGCCAGGGGCGTCTGTCTGATATCTTTGGAAGCAAGAGAGGTAGAAGACAGGAAGAAGGGACATGGTGGCTTTGCCTTAGAGACTCCTCCTCCTCTGACAATGTCTCCTCAATGCTACAAAACTTCTGTGCTTTAAAACTCTCCTGGGACTCCGATCTGCCAAGACAGTGTCTTTGGAGGTGCTGGAAAGGCCTTAGTGAGGAGGCCAGACATATCAGGGAAAGTCACTGGTGATGGGTGGGTGGGGTCAGAAATAGCCACTTTTTCCCTCTTCAGACACCTGAGAAGTTAACTGGTGGGGGTGGGGGTGGGGGTGCGGGTATCCTGGTGGAAATTATTTACTGTGGAGTGTGACTGTCCTGTTTATGACAAACCCAGATGAAGTCTGGAGGGACTGACAGGAGGTGATAACTTCCTAAACTCAGGCTGGAGGTCTCTCCATCCCAGGCTCTAGGATCGGGCTCAGAGCCTGGCCTTGAGGGATACTTTCACTCAAGATGTATGTCTCAGGTACAACTCACGGCTCCATTCTCCCTGCAGCACCACGCTGGATGCATGCCCGTCCTATTTTAGGAACCAGATCCTTGTTTTCAGGGAAATAATCCTACTTGCCCCAATGCCTCCCCTCCCTGGTCCTTGCTGAAGGGCAGGGAGAACAGGTCCATTCTCTGAACCTTGCTGGGTTGAGCCAGAGGTCATAAGAGGTGCCAAGTCATGGGTGGCTATGCCAACATGATGGTGAACCTAGCCTCCAGTCTCCATGCCCCGGGCTCAGAGAGGGCAAGAAGCGTGCAGAAGGGTAGGTGGCTGTGGAGGCCCTCTTGGGGCCCAGAGCTTTGAGTGACTGCAGTGTGCCTGTCCCTCTGGAGGGCCCTCTGTTTCTTCCTTCTGTTCCCCAGCCTGTTCCTTTGGCCAGGGTGCCTTCTGTTGTGCTCAGTTATAAACCATGTGTATTTATGCAGACCTGCTTGCATTGGCAGATGCTTCTCTAATTCCTTGAGAATTTGGTTCAATTGTCTTTCAGTTGTTCCACTATGGCATTAAACGTTGAAAATGTTTTAAAATAAAAATCTGATTTTTCTAATCCTGTGGTATGGAAAGTTCATTTTTTAGGTTTAGATTACTCACTAAAGGTACTCTTACTGACGTATTTGGCACCAAGGAGACTGACGGGGCCCAAGTCATTCCCAGAATCCCAAGCACTCTGCAGATCTCATGGGACTTTAGCTGAGATGACTCACACGGCAGGCATAAGGGATGGTTCAGATGGCCACAGCACACAGCACAGCGTCCTGCCTTGGCTGGGTGGACACTGAGAATGCTTCCCCATTTCTGCTGGGCACTCCAAAGCAAGGTCTGTGGGTCAAACAGTACTGTGCTCCTGACTCAGGAATTAAACTCAGAGCGAGGAAACTCCTGTGTCCTTTTCTATGATATCAAGCCCAGATTTCGGGGGTTAAAGTCCAATTTGGGAGACTTCCCTCGTCTCCAGTGGTTAAGAATCTGCTTGCCAATGAAGAAGACACCAGTTTGATCTGTGGTCCAGGAAGATCCTACATGCCGCAGAGCTACTAAGCCTATGCATCATAACTTCTGAAGCCCAAGTGCGCTTAGGGCCTGTGCTTTGCAGCAAGAGATGACACTGCAATGAGAAGCCCGCACACGGCAAGGAAGAGTGGCCCCCGCGCGCAGCAACTAGAGAAAGCCCGTGTGCAGCAGTGAAGACCCAGCAGGGCCCCAAATAAATATTAAAAAAAGTCCAATTTGGGCCACCTCACCTTTCTTTCTCCTTGGGAGGCACCCCTCCAGTAGTGATCTGTTCCTTCAGTAAATACTGAGCCCAGATTCTGAGCTAGTGCCAAGGACAGAGCAGTGGTCAGTCAGGCAGTATCGCTGCGTCCCCTGTGGCACTTGCATTCCACATAAACGTAAGTTCCAGGTAAATCATGAACAAACAAGGTAATTGCAGATTCTGATTATGTTCCATGAAGGAAAGAGACTGATATGAGATACAGGGAAAAGGGAGATGGCTTTAGATGAGTGGTCAAGAAATGTTCTCTGAGGTGAGATTTAAGTTGCTGCTTTGCTTCAGGGATGCGGAGCCAGTCATGAAAAGAGCTGGGGAAAGAATGTTCCTGGCAAAGGGTTGGTAACTGTGAAAGGTAGGAAAGAAGGCATGTGTCTCTGAGGAATGGAGACCATCTGCATGAATCTGGAATACGAGTCAATGGGAGACTGACATGAAAAGAGGTTGGAGAGGTCAACTCAGTGACAACAAAACAACCTATTTAAAAGTTGATAAAGGACCTGAATAGACATTTCAACATCACTGTCACTAGGAAAAAGCAAATCAAAACCACAATTAGATACCACTTCATATCCATTAGGATGGCTACTAGCAAAGAAAACAAGAGTCCCTAAAAGCATTAGTGAGGATGAGGAGAAACTGGAGCCCTTATGCACTGTTGATAGGAGGGCAAAAGGGTGCAGCCACCGTGGCACACAGTATAGCAGTTCTTCAAAAAACTAAAAGCAGAATCACCCTCTGATCCAGAAATCCCATTTCTGCATGTATACCCACGAGAATTAAAAACAAGAGCTTGAAGAGCTATCTGTACACCCATGTTCATAGCAGTGTTCTTCACAATAAACCAAAAGGTGGAAGCAGCCCAAGTGGCTATTGACAGGTGAATGGATAAACAAAATGTGGGACAGACATGTATTATTCAGCCTTCCAAAGGAAGAAAGTCTTGACATGCACTACAACATGGATGAACCTTGAGGACACTATGCTTAGTGAAGTCAATCACAGAAAGACAAGTACTGTATGATTCTACTTGTATGAGGTACGTGTGGCAGTCCAGTTCACAGAAACAGGAAGCTGAATGGTGGTTGCCAGGATCTACGGGGAAGGGAAATGGGAGTTACTGTTTAATGTGTATAGAGTTTCAGTTATGCAAGATAAACAGAATTCTCGAGATGGTGATGACTGTTACACAACAATGTGAGTGTGAAACTTAAAAATGATTAAGATGATAAATTTTACGTGTATTTTACCACCATAAAAAAAAAAATTGGAGGTTGGAGAGGTAGGCAGAAGGGAATTGCGATCTTATACATTCATGGGTATGGCAGCTCAGGTCTGAAAATGTGGAGCTGGTAGAGTCAGTGGCTACTGAAACCAAGGGCTTTCTTTTGCTAGAGGAAGTAAACCTGTGGATGCAATGTGCAGAAAAATATGGCTGAATCTCTGTATGTGATCATACACCTCCTTTTCACTATTTCCGGGGAGGAGTTCATAGCATCATCACAGTCGGGGGCATATAATCTTATATTTTTGGAGTTGGGCTAGCTTTATAAGGGAGAAACAACTGCCTTAAACTTGGACAAATGGAGGGAGATATATGTATATATATTATGTGGGAACCTCAGTTTGCATCATGGGCTTTAGTCAGATCAGAGAGAATCGTGGGAGTAGGCAGGAGTTCTTGTGAACAAGGCATTCAGGAGCGAGGAGGGCTCTGGGACAACTGCATCCCACCAGAGATATCCTGGGACTAAGAAAGTGCCCTCACTCCCACTCCTAAGTGCCCATCCAGCCAGTCCTGGCTGTCTCATCTGGTGGCCGTGATGTCAGGACTCCTATCGAGCTAGGTGAGGTCGTAACCCTGTGCTGCTCCTCTCTCCTAGGAGCTGGACCACAGACTCAGGGCATCCTAGAGTACCGAAGCTCGCCTGTCAGCCACAGGCTGGGCCAGGTCAGTTTCCTAGGTGGATCTCGCCCTGAGGGTGCTGAGAGGCCACTGGGCCACTAGGTGGCAGCAAAGTCCACCAGGAACTGGAACCAAAGTGCGAGGGACAGACTTCGCTCTTCTCTTTCAAAGGACCCCTGCTGTCCCCAGGCCCTGACAGTGGCAGGAGGGAAGCTGGGCAGGCTCCTGTGGCCGTGTTTCCCTGCCCGCTCTGGTCCTTTCTTTCCTCTCTCCTCTTCTTTCATACCTGGGCAAAGGCCTGAGGTGATTGAGAGGAAAGCATTCCTGAGGGCTCTGCGGGTCAGAGGTCAGGTCAGTTCGAAGGCAGAAGTGGCCGGGGTGAAGAACAAGTGTAGGGTGTGTGTGTGTGTGTGTGGGTGTGTGTGTGT
>NW_011449904.1:0-567 GCF_000754665.1 Bison bison bison | reverse complement strand
GAGGCCTGGCGTGCTTCGATTCATGGGGTCGCAAAGAGTCGGACACGACTGAGCGACTGAACTGAACTGAACTGAACTGAATATTAAAGTGACCTCAAGTGAGAATCTTCTGTTCAACTCTCCTACCTACTACTAGCCTGAGGGTTAGAATCCTGGTTTCAGTGATGCTAAGGATTTTTGCTCTTGTGGGTGACCTCTTATTTATCATTTGTCTGCTGATCACTGCTCCCAGTTCTGAGTTCAATTCTTGGTTGTTGTGTTTTTACTGTTTCGTGTGGTGAGGAAACAAAATTTCCCTTACGTGTTCAGACCTCAGCATTGCACTTGAAGATATATTTTATACAAGATCTAATTGTTTTGTAGTGGAAGAGTCTTTCAAGGAATATGGCCCAGCGTATTGCTATAACAGAAATATCTCATTCATTCTCCAGTTTACTTCAAATTTGGCTTTTTTTCTCTACCCTTCCAGCTTGCCAAAGTTGACAGTAACTCCCTTGTTAACAAATCTGTGGATACATTTCTGTCTTCTTTTTACCCAGCCTCTTAGCATTGACACAGCTGATCATT
>NW_011449903.1:0-567 GCF_000754665.1 Bison bison bison | reverse complement strand
GTTACCATCTTTGTCAATAGACCTGAGTAGGATAAGAATAGCCAAGTGAGTATCAGTGCAGAAGTGAATAGGATATAATCACTTTTTTCTCTAAAGAAATGGATTTGCTGTAGAAATGATTAGCTGTCTCCAAATATGTAGTCTACTCTTCTTCCATAGAAATAGAAGTTCTGACTTTTTATTGAGTCCACGGTCATTAGAAAAAAAAAAAAACACCTTTCCTAACATCCTTTGCAGTCAGATGTGATCAGGTTTTGGATAAGTTCTGACCAATAAAATATAAGCTAAATATTGCTCCCTTTTACTCCATTCTCATAAGTATATAGTCAAAGTCATAAGACTACCTACTACGTGCTAAATGTGTGTTCTATGACAACCTGTGGCAATCCACCTTGAATGACAGAATGATCTTTGTCATTGTTCAGTCACTCAGTTGTGTCCAACTCTTTGTGACCCCACAGACTGTAGCACTCCAGGCTTCCCCGTCCTTCACCATCTCCTGGAGCTTGCTCAAACTCATGTCCGTTAAGTCGGTGATGCCATCCAACCATTTCATCTTCTATCATC
>NW_011449902.1:0-567 GCF_000754665.1 Bison bison bison | reverse complement strand
TCTCTGTGACCCCATGGACTGTAGCCAGGCAAAAATATTGGAGTGGGTTGCCATTCCCTTCTCCAAGCCACAGTACTAAACCATAAAACAGCTGGTATGTAGGGCCAATCAGTGCAGCTCTGAAGGCCTGGCTGTCACTACCCATGTAGTCACTACCCACGTGGTCCTGAGCCACTTGCTTCAGGCCCGAGCCTCAGTTTCCCCAGAAGCAGAGGGGGCAATGGTGCAGAGAGATCGATGGGTCCCTGCACTTGGGGTACCCATGATGTCATAGGATGTTTGTTCTTGGCTCAGGTCCCAGCTCGAGGACCAGCCTCATGGCTCTGGGTTGGAGTGTCCCCTTGGTATCCCTTCCTCTCCTCCACCCCACTCGCTTCTCTCTTCCTGCTTCCACCCAGAAGGCCTATGGCTCACTTATTTTCTCTGTCAACTTCCACTGTGTCTATAGGTTTGAAACTTGGGTTTTCAAAATCCTTTTATTTTGAGTTAATATTAGACTCTTAAAAAACAACTGCAAAAAAAAAAGAAAGAAAGAAAGAAAGAAAGAAAGAATTCCCCTGTGCTCAT
>NW_011449901.1:0-567 GCF_000754665.1 Bison bison bison | reverse complement strand
GGGTCCAACGGACCCCATGCTGGACCCTGAGCATTGACATAGCGAGGACCTGGGCCCGCCGGTAGAGGGGCAAGTATTTCTCACAGAGGAAACTGGAGGGTTCTACCGGTAAGAAATGGCCATGATATGGCTCCCCTGGGGCAATTGACACCTTTCAGAGCTGTGACACTGTCACATATCTGGTAAGTGACAGACTGAAGTCTTTATCTTGGGCAGAGCTGTCTCCAAGCCCATGCTTTTGCTTTCATGTCACTACTGATTTTGCCTGTGACAGAATCAATCAGATCTATGAGGTGCTTCCATAGCACAGTGAACTTCCTACTTGACATTTCACCACTCATCATATTTAATCCTCAAAAACCACCACGTTATCTAAGATTGATTTTCTTATTTTACAGATTAAAAAAAAATAATAAGCTCAGAGATGGAAAGTAACTTGCACAAAGGCACACCAGGAAAATGTGGACAGCTGCCTCTGCTCTTTATTTGAAGCAGGACAAGGGGAGTACTCCCTGGTGGCTCAGTGGTAAAAACTCTGCCTGCAATGAAGGAGATGCAGGTCCAATC
>NW_011449900.1:0-567 GCF_000754665.1 Bison bison bison | reverse complement strand
TTTTTCACCAGCTAATCCAGTGCTTAAAAATCCTCCAACCTTTTGTTTTGGTGGAGTAGAGTTTAATCTCACTCCCTATTGCAACAGTCTTGAATAAAGTCTTCCTTGCTGATGAGGCAGTAAAAATTTGACAGCTACCAGCTTGTCCAATTAGAGGAGGGAGAAGTAGGTCATTGGTGACTGGAGAAGAAGAATGCAAACTTCATGTAAGAGGTTATTAAATGGACCTTTTGAAAGATGAACAGTGAACTGTACTAATCAGAGTAATGCAAACTATTCCAAGCAGTAGGTCTCCCTGCACCTTCACAGACATGTGAGAGCAGTGTCTTTGGAAAATGGCTGGAAATGACTGGCAGGCTGTGAAAACACTAAAACTATTATTGTGAAAGTTTCTGTGGTTTTTACTTCTGTTCCACTTTATAATTCTGTCTTGAAGTTTTCACTTTAAATGTTATTCTAATTATAAAAAGAACACTGAGTCCACAGTGAAAGACATACCAGCTAGAACTCATGTAATTAATTCAATAATTTAAAGTTTACTGAGTACCTACTATATGCCAAGCAAAT
>NW_011449899.1:0-567 GCF_000754665.1 Bison bison bison | reverse complement strand
TGTAGCCATGACATAAGCTGCCACTGTTCAGAGAATTAGTCTCAAAGAAACGGGAACAAGCCCATCCTAGAACTGAAGATCAACTGTATTTAAAACAATCAAGATGATGTTGGTCAGACCACCACATGATCAATTTCAAGATGACTGTCAGAGCTGACTGTGCTGTTTCTGCATGTAGCCTCTCCCTTTAAAATCTGTTGCCCACTGATCATCAGTGGGGGAGAGTTGGGCTTTGAACAGAAGTCTGCCCTCCTAGCCTGTTGCCAGCATCCAAAAAGAAGCAAACTTTGCTTTCCACCAACCTTGCCTCTTTATTGACTTTTGAGCGGTAAGCAGTTGGACCCCATTTTCAGCTATAACAGGTGCACATATCCAATCAAATAATTGCGATTATTTAAGAACAAAATAAAATATCTTTTCATTCAGTTTATGTATATATCGATAATCTCAGATATTCAGATGACACCACCCTTATGGCAGAAAGTGAAGAGGAGCTAAAGAGCCTCTGGATGAAAGTGAAAGAGGAGAGTGAAAAAGCTGGCTTAAAACTCAACATCCAAAAAACTA
>NW_011449898.1:0-567 GCF_000754665.1 Bison bison bison | reverse complement strand
GTTACATGCAGAAACAGTACACTCATCTTCCAATTATCATCAGTAGTCTGACTAGCATCATCTTGGTTGTTTTAGGTACAGTTAATCTTCAGTTCCGGGGCGCATTTGTTCCCATTTCTTTGCCGTCAATTCTCGGAATTGTGGTAGCTCAAGTCCTGGGTACAGTCTGGGTCATCATGTCATTAACTTTTCCACCTGGGGGTTTAGTTCACAGGATATGGCTCAGAATATTATCTACAGCCCTTGAGAAAGAACTAAATGTCCTCAACTATGCTTAATGATTACATTATTATTATTTAGTCTCCTTAGACTGTTTTCCTTTGTTTCATCATTTCTCACTTCTCTGATTAAACTTATTCTTTGATTAAAGTTTTTTTACAGGCAAAAAGCAGGCAGACAACATGGTGGGGGTTGGGGGGTGGCAAGGACTATATAGTCTGCCGTTTCAGGCAGAATAACATTTTAAAATTATACATCATCAGACACAGTGACAGAAGATTCTGATCTTGTAGTCTTTGGTGGTGCCTAGAATCATGTGTTTTAAAAAGGTCTTAGGCTGACTTTCCT
>NW_011449897.1:0-567 GCF_000754665.1 Bison bison bison | reverse complement strand
GACGCTATGGGAAATACTCTTGACCTTCTAAGTCTAGTTCAGACACTCTTGCTGCCAAATTCCGAAACAGCCATAAAATGTGACCTGCACTCTTAACCTCTCAGGAATCTCTCCGTTACCTCAGAGGATCTGGCCCCCGTCAGATGAGGTGGAAACAGGCCCAGTCTCTTGACTACTGCTCTCTCGACAGAGGCCGGATAAGATCAGATCAACAGCTCCCAACTGTGGCTCATGACATGCCTCAGGTTATGTCAAGGACATGGTCAAACAAGATGAATTTAATTTATGAATCCTACAGCTGGACGTGAGCAGACAATCTGTATCAACCTCCTCATTTTGCAAATGTGAAAACTGAAACCCAGAGTTGTGAATAAGAAGCCCAACTTTTCTTAAATCCAGTCTTTGGCCCTTTCTCCACACCACCTGTAATTCTGGAAGAAAAAACTCTAAGTTAGGGTGGCCAGATTTAGCAAATTAAAACACAGGATATCCAATTATGGGGACTTCCCTGGTGGCTCAGTCAGTAAAGAATCTGTCTGCAATGCAGGAGACTGGGGTTTGATCTGT
>NW_011449896.1:0-567 GCF_000754665.1 Bison bison bison | reverse complement strand
TACACACACACACACACACACACACACACACACATATATAAATATATATATATATATATGTATCCCCTCTCCCTTAAGCCTCATTCCCACCCATCCCACAGCAGGGGCAGACGTTTCATTGAACATGCACTTACAGGCCTAATGTCATCCACTTCTGAGAACTCTGGGCTAACACCGTCATCAAACTCTACCACTGAGGAGATCCAGAGCACCCATGTCTTCCAAAGAGGAAACTGTACACTTGTGTCTGGTGCCCTGATTTTTGTGACTGCTGCAATTTGTAAATACAGAAAAACAGAGAAATAATATAAAGTCACTTTTATGTCAGCATTCCTAAAAACACTTTATGACTAATTTGGAACACAAAATATTATTGTAGAAATTAACCTATACTGCCATACTTCACTTACCAAAGAACAGTGCTAGGGAAATTGGTTAAGAATTGAAAAATAATGACCTGGGGATGCTTATAACAATTGTGGGCCCCCCTAAGACAGTGGTTGTGCTTTTGCAATTCAAGATCATTTTCATTTTTAAAAAACTTTTTATTTTGCATTGGAGTATAGC
>NW_011449895.1:0-567 GCF_000754665.1 Bison bison bison | reverse complement strand
GCATCTGGTGGCCAAAGTATTGGAGCTTCAGCTTCAGCATCAGTCCCTGCAATGGATATTCAGGGTTGATTTCTTTTAGGACTGATTGGTTTGATCTCCTTGCAGTCCAAGGGTCTCTCAAGAGTCTTCTCTGGCACCACAGTAGAAAGCATCAATTCTTCAGCCCTCAGCCTTCTTTATTAATTCATTATTATTATTTTTTTAAAGAAATCTTTATAAACATTGTGCTCACCCTCCAGGAGTTCACAACCTGGACAGCCCAAGGCTACACTACAGGGGTTAGAAAGAGTGTGTGATTCTTGTTCAGATGAGGGATATGCAAAAGGCTGTGGGACCCTGGGGGAAAAAATCAGTCCAGTTGGATGGGTCAGTCAGTCATGGCTACAGAGAGAAGCTTCCATTTATGTGGACTTTGAAGAGTGAGTTCAAGAAAGACCAGGTGATGACCAGCTCTGGAAGGAAGATGTGGTCAAAGTGTTAGAGGCAGGTAGTGCCTCGTGTCTTTCCAAGTATTTCAGTTTCACTGGACCATAGGATGTGCAAGGGAGTGTCTTAGGGGGAAGGGTC
>NW_011449894.1:0-567 GCF_000754665.1 Bison bison bison | reverse complement strand
TTCATGGAGTCGCAAAGAGGTGGACATGACTGAGCAACTTACATTTTCACGCGTTCAAACATAAAATAGCTGTATTCAATATACATCACGAAATTTTTTTCAAGTTTGAATGTACAAGTGAAAAGAAAGGTACTATAAAAAGGTCTATCAAGTATGCATAAGAACCAAATAGGATTTCCATAAATAGAAAAACAATCATTGAAATTTAAAATTCTTTGGATAAATTTAACTGTAGATTAGACACAGTTGAAGAAATAATTAGCGAATTGGAAGATGGATCAGAAGACAGTATCCAGAATACAGTACAGAGAACCAAGTGATTTTTTATAAAAGAGAAAGAGAGAAGCAGTAAGAGATATGAGAGAACTGAGATGGTTGACCAAGTGTCTCGTGAAAGTTCCAGAAGAAACAGTGAACTAAAGCAAAATATGAAGAGATAGTGGCGAGTGTAACCCAGACCTGATGCATTTCACCAACCGCAGATTAAGGAAACGCAATGAATTTCAAGCAGAATGAACAAAAGACACTCTCTAATAACACTGCTGCTGCTGCTAAGTCGCTTCAGTC
>NW_011449893.1:0-567 GCF_000754665.1 Bison bison bison | reverse complement strand
TGAACCCAGGTCTCCCGCATTTCAGGCAGATGCTTTACCACCTGAGCCACGAGGGAAGTGTATATAGGGCTAGAGAAGTCCATAAATTTTGATAACTAACCATAAAAATTAATTCCTTTTTTGGAGATTCAGCTCTTACTCAGATGTATGGAGAAGGGTATATACCTTGATAAATGGAAGTTGCATACTTGACATCAGTGTCACAATTATCCTTTTGTTGGAACCCTGGAGAATTTTACACCTCAGAGAACCATACATTGGGGAGATTCAAGATGAGTGAAAGGTAAGGCTTTTTCTTTTGTAAATTAGAAGAGCCGGAGATCAAACCAGTCAACCCTAAGGGAATTCGAACCTCAACATTCATTGGTAGGATTGATGCTGAAGCTAAAGCTCCAATACTTTGGCCACCTGATGGGAAGAACTGACTCACTTGAAAAGACCCTGATGCTGGGAAAGATTGAAGACAGGAGGAGAAGGGGGCCACAGAGGATGAGATGGTTGGATGGCATCACCGACTCAGTGGACATGAGCAAACTCCAGGAGATAGTGAAAGACAAGGAAGCCTGG
>NW_011449892.1:0-567 GCF_000754665.1 Bison bison bison | reverse complement strand
TAGACTGATGATGAAGATGAATCTTTTGTTCTTGAAGATCCTACATTGTTAAACATTGATACTATTGATTCTCACTCTTACGATACTTCATCTGTGGCAAGCTCAGATAGTGGTGACAGGACCAACTTAAAAAGGTAAGTATTCTTTTTTTTAAAAAGTTGAAGTATAGTTGATATACAGAGTTGTGTTGATTTCTGCTGTATAGCAGGAGTGACTAAGTTATACATATATATATATTCTTTTTCATATTCTTTTCCAATATCCTGGGATATTGAATGTAGTTCCCTGTTCTATACAGTAGGACCTTGTTGTTTATCCATTCTTCATGTAATTCTCCCAGTCCTTCCCTCCCCCACCCTTCCATCCCCTTGGCAACCACAAATCTGTTTGTCTGTGAGTCTCTTTCTGTTTCATAGATTCATTTGTACCATATTTTATTTTATTTTATTTTATTTATTTATTTTTTTTGCCCCCACCCGCCCGCGGTCTCACCGGGCCCCCAGACCCAGGCGAGGGGGCAGGGCCCCACAGGCCGCTCTCATTTGTACCATATTTTAGATTCCACAT
>NW_011449891.1:0-567 GCF_000754665.1 Bison bison bison | reverse complement strand
TGTCATATAAAACTCATGCTAAATAAATTTGTATGCTGTTCTCCTGTCAACCTGTTTTTGTCCAATTTTCAGACCCAGCCAGGAACCCAAAGAGGATGGAGGAAAACTTTTTCCTCCTCAACAGTATTCATCCTGTGATTTTGCTTAGACTGTCATGTGCTTTTTAGATTATTATGTCTCTGTAAATCCTATTTATAACTGAGTCATGTTATATACTATGACTGCTTTCCCATGCAACATTTTGTTTTTCTTAAAGTTATTAATGGTCTTGTGGTTGACTGCTTAGTTCTGTATGTACTTAATATCAGCACATCTAATTATCCTCAAGCTGTGTACACCTTTCCAGACATTAGGACATACTGACGCCTCTGGATAAATCCCTCCAGAATGTTCTGAGCTGCTCCAATCTGGATCCACTTCTAACTCTACCCTCATTATTTATCTACTGACATAAGTTTACTAGCTTAAAACAATACTCATTCATTACCACAACGTTTTTCTAGGTCAGGGGTCCAGGCGTGGCATAACTGATTCTCTATTCAGAGTCTTAGGGGGCTGAAATCAAGA
>NW_011449890.1:0-567 GCF_000754665.1 Bison bison bison | reverse complement strand
GCAAAGAAACTAAAAATTATTAATTGTATTGGTTATGATATAACTATAGCTGCTGATGCAGAGCCTCGAAACAACAGCTCTTAAATGAATTAAAAGTTTATTTTTGTCCCGTAAACAATTCTGTTTACCAGAATCACCCAGCAGGGTAGATAGGCAGTTCCTACTTTCAGGGACCCAAGCATCTTCTACTTGCTTATTCTACACACCTTGACCTTTTGCTTCCACATCATGGTCCAAGTTAACTGCTCCAGCTCCTCTCTCCTTCATATGTAGATTTCAGGCATTGAGAAAATGAAGGCACACACTTTCATTTTCAGAGGGAGAGTTTAAATCACATCATCATTCCATCACATTCATTCACATCTCCTTGTGGAACTGTTACATGGTGACACTTAACTTCAAGAGCAATTAGGAGATAGTAGGCTGCAGTCCATGGGGTCGCTAGGAGTCGGACACGACTGAGCGACTTCACTTCACTTTTCACTTTTATGCACTGGAGAAGGAAATGGCAACCCACTCCAGTGTTCTTGCCTGGAGAATCCCAGGGACAGTGGAGCCTGGTGGGCT
>NW_011449889.1:0-567 GCF_000754665.1 Bison bison bison | reverse complement strand
TTGTTTCAGTTGAAAAGTCTTGAAAGAGGTGAAGGAAAACCAGAAGGTAAACTTTGTAGCACTTAAGAAAGTGCTTCCCCCAAATGCAGCTAATCATTTCCACAGATGGGGCATTCTGCAGAACAGTCTTCCAGAAGTGGTGCTAGGATTTCATGGGGTAAGGGAGTCAGGGGCTAAGATGTTGTCTTTAGCAGAAATTCTCAAAAGAGTCCTTAATAGTCTAAGGTGGGTTGATCTCCCAAGAGAAAAGGGATATGGAATGTTCCCTAAGCTTCCTTGAGCAATCTTTTTTTGTTTTTTCACAGAACACATCAGAAGCAGTTTGGAGTGTGCTGGTAATACACATTTTTGAGATGGAAGTTAGAAAGCCTGATCTGTTCATATTTTTCCCCCTCCCATTCTTTGCTAACGCCAGCAATAGAGTAACTCTGGAATCCAGACCACCAGTCATATTCAGAAGGGACAGGTTTATCAAGGGTGGAATGGAAAGAACCAGCTACCTCCTCCTTTTTAAATTTTTACATTTTTCTTTAAACCTCCCTATTGTCCCCATCTAAGTTAAGCAAT
>NW_011449888.1:0-567 GCF_000754665.1 Bison bison bison | reverse complement strand
CCAGACCCAGGCTCCGTGCCAGGCCAGGCAGACCCAGGAAGTATAGGGATGTTCTGGAGCCCACTCTTCTCTGCTAATCAACTTTAACCCCTCAGTCCTCAGCCTGAGCCCAAGGGTAGTGGGGCCAGGAGGGAGGGAGGGCTGGGCCCCTCCTCCTGCATGGCCTGGAGAAGGTGACCAGGCCTCTCGACTTCACATAAAAACAAAAGCGTGGGGCCAGGTTAAGTTCCTGCTTCTGGAATTCTGGCCCTGTCCCCCCAGCATCCGTCCTCTGTCCATCTCTGGGGTGGACACACTCAGACCAGATCCCTCCTTAGCAGGTCTGGGGGCTTCCAGCTGCATAGACCCTGCTTGCTCAGCAGTGCTTGTCCACATGATGCCAACACAGGCATGGTTCAGGAGTCTCGGTGGCCAGATGGGGTGAAGACCCCTCCAGAGGGACACTGGTCAAGGCAAGAGGTGACGCCCAGCTGCCCAGGGAGCAACAATGGCAATAAAAACAGGGTATTGCTTCTCACCTCAGAAACTGAGGTGAGAAGCAATACCCTGTTTTTATTGCCATTGTTG
>NW_011449887.1:0-567 GCF_000754665.1 Bison bison bison | reverse complement strand
GAAATGGCATAGGCATCAATACAGCAAAGAAGGATGATTATTATTGAATTTTTGCAGCAATATAAAAATACACAACAGCAATCAATTTGTAAGCTAGAAAAACTCAGGATAGGTGTATTTCATGACAATTTAGTTGACTAATTCCTTAAAAAAAAGAACGTAATTTTTATTTTCTAAATAAAGAAGTATGCTTATCTAAAGAATAATTTTGCTTATTTCTAACATGTCTATTCAATGTGGTATTTTATACACAATAAATTCTAATATATTTGTCATTTTCAGTCACTCAGTCATGTCTGACTCTTTGGGATCCCATGAACTGCAGCATGCCAGTATTCCCTGTCCATCACCATCTCCTGATGCTTGCTCAAACTCATGTCCATTGAGTCAGTCATGCCAACTAACCATCTCATCCTCTGTTGTCCCCTTCTCCTGCCTTCGATCTTCCCAGCATCCAGCTCTTTTCTAATGACAGCTCTTTCTACCAGGTGGCCAAATAGTGGAGCTTCAGCTTCAGCATCAGTCTTTCCAATGAATATTCAGGGTTGATTTCCTTTAGGATTGACT
>NW_011449886.1:0-567 GCF_000754665.1 Bison bison bison | reverse complement strand
TTACTTCTTAGTTTGTCTGATTGCTAAGTATGTTCATAGAAATTTATTAAACATAAATATATTTAAGTAAAAAAAGAAAAGTTACCTATATCTGACCTAAAACTAACCACAATTAACATTTTGGTGGATCTTGTACTTACAACCATGCACACACAGACAAATTACATCAACACACAGATAAATTCCCTTAAATAAAACATTAGAAATTGTCAAGCACATTAAATGACAAGTCAAACATAGCCAAATGTCAAGGAAAGTTAGTTAAGAACCACTACTAAATTCTTTTCTCCTATGAAGCTTTATATGCAAATCAACTCCTAGGAAAGGGTTTCTTCATTCATTTCTTAGATGAGATTCCTTTAAGAACCAGAGTTAAATACAAAGTATTTTAGAAGCGAGTGTGGTGGAGGGGAAGAGATTTCCTAAAGTTTATCTATGGGCCCCACTATAAACAAAGAAAGTGAAAGTGAAGTTGCTTAGTTGTGTCCGACTCTTTGCGACCCCATGGACTGTAGCCTATCAGGCTCCTCCGTCCGTGGGATTTTCCAGGCAAGAGTGCTAGAGTGG
>NW_011449885.1:0-567 GCF_000754665.1 Bison bison bison | reverse complement strand
ATGGAAGAAGAAGTGAGCCTCTTAAAGGAGCATCTCCAGGCTGGGGGTGATGCCTGGGTTTACCAGGGGTCTCCTGGTCGAGAGAGGGCTCTGGGAGTGATCTCAGCATCACAGTCTTTCCCAAGGGGAGCTACCCTTCCTGTGCCCAACCACACAGCTCCTTCAGCACCCTCCAAACTCCAGGGCCCTGGGCAAAGGCGACCAGTCAGCTAGGCAGTGGCCCCATGTCCAGGGGCTCACTTGGGGCAGACCTCAGAGAGGCCAGGCTAACAGTCCTCTCTCTGGCCTGCCTCCCAGGACTCAGTGCGCAAATTTCTGGAGCAGGAGTGCGATGTCCTTCCGCTGAAACTGTTGGCGCCCCTGTGTCGCCACCTGCTGGACACCTATTTTCCTCTGATCATTGAGCACTTCCAGAGCCATATGGTGAGGCCTGCCCACCTAGCCTCCAGGCTGCCTCCCTCACAGCCTCCATGCCTGCCCTTTCTCAGAGTTACCCCCACATATGTTGCCCCAGCACACACACACACACACACACACACACACACACACACGCGCGCGCGCGCGCCT
>NW_011449884.1:0-567 GCF_000754665.1 Bison bison bison | reverse complement strand
AGAGTTTGAGTAGGATAGGTGTTAGCTCTTCTCTAAATTTTGGTAGTCTCTTATGATCCTTTGTATTTCTGTGTTGTATGTTGTGATTTCTCTCTTTTCATTTCTAATTTTGTTGATTTGATTCGTCTCTCTTTATTTCTTGATGAGCCTGGCTAATGGTTTGTCTCTTTTATTTAACTTCTCAAAGAACCAGCTTTTTAATTTTGTTGATTTTTACTATGGTCTCTTGTTTCTTTTGCATTTATTTTTGCCCTAATTTTTATGATTTCTTTCCTTCTACTAACCCTGGGGTTCTTCATTCTTCCTTTTCTAGTTGCTTTAGGTGTAAAGTTAGGTTATTTATTTGATTTATCTCCTGTTTTGCAAGGTAGGATTCTATTGCCATGAATCTTCCACTTAGCACTACTTTTACTGAATCCCATAGGTTTTGGGTTGTTGTTTTTACTTTTTCATTTGTTTCTATGCATATTTTGATTTCCTTTTTTTTTGTTTCTTCTGTGATTTGTTGGTTATTCAAAAGTGTGTTGTTTAGCCTCCTTGTGTTTGTATTTTTAATAGTTTTTTTTT
>NW_011449883.1:0-567 GCF_000754665.1 Bison bison bison | reverse complement strand
GCTCTTCCGATCTGGATACGGCTGTGTGCAGAGGAGCAGAGAGGGTCAGCGCCCATGGTCCCTCCCCGGGACGCGCACGCGCTAAGGGGCCCGCACGTCCTCCACGGGATCCGCCGGCACACCCGTCACTGACCCGGCCCAGGCTAGCCTGGGTGGCCTGGGTGGCTTCACCCAGGCTGACCCCAGCTATCAGAAACCATCCAGCTCTGAAAGGAGACAACCAGGGAGACACCGGGGGAGGAGACGACAGGAGGGAAGGGACGGCACTGGGAAACAGTTCTAAAGACGTGCAAAGAATGCAAATTCCTTAGCCTGGGGGGAGAGAGTCTGGGACGTCTGGCTGCAGCCTTTGGGCATGTTCCACCTGTTTCACCTGAGCCTTGCCTATCATCCATCATCAGTCTAGTCTCCTCCGAGCACAGGTTGACCAGCTCAGATGCCCTCCTGAAGCTCTTCCACCCAAAGAAAGTGTTGGTCGCTCAGTCACATCCAACTGTTTGCGATTCCACAGACTGCAGCCCGCCAGGCTCCTCTGTCCCTAGGATTTCCCAGGCAAGAACACTGGAG
>NW_011449882.1:0-567 GCF_000754665.1 Bison bison bison | reverse complement strand
ATGGATAAAGAAGATGTGGTATGTATATTCAATGGAATATAACTCAGCCATTAAAAAGAATGCAATAATCCCATTTATAGCAACATGGATGAACCTAGAGATTACCATACTAAATGAAGTAAGTTGGAAAAGGCAAATATCATATGATATCACTTATATGTGGAGTCAAAACAATATGTGAATAAACTTATTTACAAAAATAGAAGTTGACACATAGTCTTCAAAAACAAACTTATGGTTACCAAATGGATAAATTGGGGTTGGGATAAATTAGGAAGGTGGGATTAACATATATACACCACTGCATGTAAAACAGATAATCAACAAGATTTACTGTGTAGCACAGGGAACCCTACTCAATATTTGTAATAACCTAAATGGGAAAAGAATCTGAAAAAGAATAGATAAATGTATATGAATAACTGAATCACTTTGCTGTAGACCTGAAACTAACACAGTATTGTAAATCAACTGTATTCCAACGTAAAACAAAAATTTTTTATTCACGTTTTGCTTCCTAATCTTTCTGTTGTACAGGGCCAGATCTCCTCTTAGCCACTTGATTGT
>NW_011449881.1:0-567 GCF_000754665.1 Bison bison bison | reverse complement strand
TAGTCTCTGTTAAAAAAAAAAAAAAAAGACACTTCCCTCTGTGAGTTTGCATGGCTCTTAAGAGAATGCCAGCACTCCTGAGCATGGATGGTCTGCAAGACCAGGCCCTGACAACTACACGGGCCTCACTCTCCCCAGCTCCCCCTGTGCTTCCTGTCTCTACTCTCTCTACTTCAGAGACACTGGACTTCTGGGCCAGTTTCCTCCCACCCAAGAGCTCTGGAACCTACTTTCCTACTACCTGGAAAACTCTCCTCCTTCCCCCATCTGGTTAGGAGTACGCATCCTTCAGATCTGAAAACAAACATCACTTCCCCTAGGAAGTCTTTCTTGAAAACACTGACCAAGTCAGAATTTTACTTTATCTTGTGGGTTTCCTTCAGAACATTTTAGCAAGTTTTAATTTTACTTGTAATGAATAACAATAGCAAACATTTAATGAGCACTTACTCTGTGTCGGGGGCTGACCTAAGGATTTCAAGGATATCTGCTCATTTCATTCTCTCAAGGCACAGAAAGTGGAAGAAACCTGCTCAAGTCCACATGGTTGGTAAAGAGACAGAGCAG
>NW_011449880.1:0-567 GCF_000754665.1 Bison bison bison | reverse complement strand
GATGCTGGGAAAGATTGAAGGCAGGAGGACAAGGGGACAACAGAGGATGAGATGGTTGGATGGCATCACTAACTCAGTGGACATGAGTTTGAGCAAGCTCCAGGAGATAGTGAAGGACAGGGAAGCCTGGCATGCTGCAGTCCATGGGGTTGCAAATAGTCAGACACAACTGAGCAATTGAACAACAGCAACTCCCAGGCAAAGAGCTTTAGGTCAGAAACTCAAGAACCCCTTGAGAGCAGGTATCAGAAAACAATCTTCTAGGGTCTCCAGAGAAAGAACTCTTGAGAATCTGTTTAGTGCTATATTTACTGAGGTAGGGAGGCCACCCTCTTTGGTATGACTGACTATGATTCCTACTTTTTTCCAGTGATAAAGCTGCAATATTATTGTTAGACCTAAATGTTCCTATTTTTAATGAAGTACTAAGGGAACAAAGTTAGAACAGACTAGTGATGGAGAACCCTGGAGACATGTTTCCATTTTCAAAGTTTCCTTTGTTGATTAGCAAGTACTTTGTTTTTTAGAAAAGAGGTAGGAGTGTGTGTGTGTGTGTGTGTGTGTGTG
>NW_011449879.1:0-567 GCF_000754665.1 Bison bison bison | reverse complement strand
GACTGTGAATTTGTGACAAAATGTATATGGTCTGACCCTGAGACAATGTACAGGTGACCACAGATGTATGTTTGTGAGGGAGTGTAAGAGTGTGTGAGGGTGTGAGAGGGAATGTAAGAGTGTGCAAGGGAGTGTAAGAGTATTTAAGAGTATGTGAGGGAGAATAAGAGTGCATGAGGGCATGTGAGGGATT
Organism: Bison bison bison; assembly: GCF_000754665.1. NCBI lineage: Eukaryota > Metazoa > Chordata > Mammalia > Artiodactyla > Bovidae > Bison > Bison bison. Next base: position 374 of record NW_011449879.1, on the reverse strand, counting down.
GTAAGAGTGTTCAAGAGAATATAAGAGTGTTCAAGAATGTGCAGGGAAGTGTAAGAGTGAGAGTAAAAGTGTGAGACGTGTATGACGGAGTGAAAGAGTGTGTGAAGATGTGCGAGGGAGACTCAGAGCATGTGAGGGAATGTAATAGTGTGCAATGGTGTGTGAGTGTGGGTACGAGTGTTCAAGGGTGTGTGAGGGAGTGTGAGAGTGTGTGAGGATTGCAATGGAATGTAAAAGTGTGCAAGGGTATGCAGGAGATAGGAGCATGAGAGGGAGTGTAAGAGTATGGAAGGGTGTGTGAAGGAGTATAAGTTTGTCAGGTAGTGCCACAGAGTGTAAGAGCATCAAGGGAGTGTAAGAGTGTGTGAGGGTGT
>NW_011449878.1:0-567 GCF_000754665.1 Bison bison bison | reverse complement strand
TGAGGAGGCCTTACAAATAGCTGTGAAAAGAAAAGTCAAAAGCAAAGGAGAAAAGGAAAGATATACCCAGTTGAATTCAGAGTTCCAAAGAATAGCTGAGAGAGATAAGAAAGCCTTCCTTGGCGATTAGTGCAAAGAAACAGAGGAAAACAATAGAGTGGGAAAGACTAAAGATCTCTTCAAGAAAATTAGAGAAGATCTCTTCAAGAAAATTAGAGCTATCAAGGGAATATTTCATGAAAAGATGGGCTCAATAAAGGACAGAAATGGTATGGGTTTGACAGAAGCAGAAGATATTAATAAGAGGTGACAAGAATACATAGAAAAACTGTACAAAAGAAGATGTTGTGGTACATATACACAATGGAATATTCCTCCTCCATTAAAAAAGAAACACTGTTGATTCAGTTCTAATGTGGTGGGTGAACCTAGAACCTACCATACAGAGTTCAATAAGCCAGAAAGAGAAAGATAAATATCATATTCTAGCATATTCAAAAGCAAAGACATTACTTTGCCAACAAAGGTCCGTCTAGTCAAGGCTATGGTTTTTCCAGTAGTCATGTA
>NW_011449877.1:0-568 GCF_000754665.1 Bison bison bison | reverse complement strand
TGGTGGGCTGCCGTCTATGGGGTCGCACAGAGTCGGACACGACTGAAGCGACTTAGCAGCAGCAGCAGCAGTTAGCAGGCAAAACTCCGACAAGGTGGAAGAGGCAAGGTGTGGAAACAGGCACACCTGCTACTTTCCTGACCTTAAACTCTCAGAATTCCTGGAAAGCAAAGTTGCCTGGGGCAACCACCTAGTGATGCCACCTGGTGGCTAATGCAAGAACACTACAAGCAGCTCCACACGAATCCGTAAACATATTCAGAAAAGACTCCATTCTGCAAAAAAGCACAGTTAAAACAAGTCTTAGAGAAAATAGTTGGTTGGGACAGACCACTTAAAATGTATGCAACTTAATCACCACAGCACTAACAACCACAAACCTGATTCTAATAAAAATACAATTAAAAGACAAGTTTAACCCCTATTATGAAAGTCACTCAGTCGTGGCCAACTCTTTGTGACCCCTTGGACTACACAGTCCATGGACTCCTCTAGGCCAGACTACTGGAGTGGGTAGCCTTTCTCTTCTCCACAGTATCTTCCCAACCCAGAGACTGAACCCAGGTCT
>NW_011449876.1:0-568 GCF_000754665.1 Bison bison bison | reverse complement strand
TTCAGGATGGGGAACATGTGTACACCTGTGGTGGATGCATGTTGATGTATGGCAAAACCAATACAATATTGTAAAGTAAAAAATAATAATAATAATAATAAAATTTAAAAAAAAGAAATAGGGAAGACTTTTTTAAAAAGGTGATATTTAGCCTGAGATCTAAAAGGATAAAAAGGAGCTAGCCACATGAAAAGCCAAAATGTGTCTGTTCCCAGTACAAAGGTGTCTAGGAAATGCCAGAATCCCATATGATCAAACAAAGCAAGCTGTGGAAATGTGAGATGAAGTTAGAAAGGTAGGCAGAGGGCAGGGCACATAGGACATTGTAGTGTTTAATTTTCAATACTATAGAAAGCCACTAAAGTATTTTAATCAGAGGAGTGACAGGATTTAAACTGCCACAGGAAGCCAATAAAGCATTTTAATGGGCAAATGACGGAATCCAATTTTAAATGATCATTCTTGCTATTACAAGGAAATTGAATTTTAAGTGGACAGAAGTGAAGGAGGACTAAGTCAGAAGAGTCAGGAGTCAGCCTGTAGTCATTCAGAAGAAAGGCCCAGGTTG
>NW_011449875.1:0-568 GCF_000754665.1 Bison bison bison | reverse complement strand
TTCAACCTTTGCTTTTCCTATTTTCTGCTTTCTCAAGCCCAGTGCTTTGCATACAGTAGATGTACACTAAATATTTGAGGATCACTTAATCGTTGAATGAATGCATCAGTAAAAGCATCAACAAAGAAAGGAATAATGAATGGATGTACCCGGTCCCTGGAGGCAGAGAGGAAGGATCATCACAGGCCCGCTTGCTGTTTCTGTATGTTTGACATATGAATATGTGATCACATATGCATTTGTGTATGCTGACGCATATTTGCTGGTAGAATAGGAACAACTGGATAAGGCTTCACAGTTGCGGTGTTGCAGAAAGAACCCCGGTCCGGGAGATGTGTGCTGGGTTGGGCAAGTCACTCCTCATTGAAAGCGTCTCTGTTTCCTCATCTATAAAATGAGGGAGCTGAACTATGAAGTCTAAAGTACTTTTCGGCTCTAACATGAGTTGAATTCAATGCTCCTGATGCTGTAGGAATTAGCTAGTGTGGGTACCAATGAGCACTGTCTTGGCCTCTTTTGTGCTTTTGGGTGCTCTAAGAAAAGGAATATGCTCTAAATATACAATACA
>NW_011449874.1:0-568 GCF_000754665.1 Bison bison bison | reverse complement strand
GGCTACCCACTCCAGTATTCTTGCCTGGAGAATTCCATGGACAAGAGGAGCCTGGTGGGCTACAGTCCATGGGGTCTCAAAGAGTCAGACATGACTGAGCAACTAAAACACCGCCACCCCATGTCATCTCTAGCCGGTGTCCTTCATAGTGGGCCTGAGGTGTGGGTACCATCAGTGGCTTACTGTGAGAACAGGCTGGGGGACTCAAGGGCCTCTGAGCAAACACCACACATCCCAAAGTGGCGGTGAGGATGGGGCCTCTTGTCTTGGTGTGCCCTCTGTTGGGTGATAACTTGGTAAGGGTCATGCCCGACTTTTGAGGTAGGCTTGGCTCTGCCTAAAACCTTCAGGACATGTGTGTTGCAAATCTGTATGCATGTGTTGGCATGCCTGCACATGTGTTCTCAGACAGTGACCTTCATCACCAAATAAATTTACCTGCTGAACCCCTCAGTTAACACTGTGCTGACTTGTGTCTCTTTGTGTCTCACCTCTATCCCCAAGCAACCTATTACTTCCTGTCCATTTTCTTTTTCCTTTCTTCTTCTTTTTTTTTTTTTTTTGGTGG